>NC_056729.1:371100053-371282553 GCF_019279795.1 Protopterus annectens | reverse complement strand
TGGAGGTGCTACAGTGGTCACCCATACTGGTAAGCACCTGATGCAGTATGTTGGTTCCCCTTGAGGGGATGTCATTCCAGTTGTTCAGGACATTGTAATTAAGGATGTGGACTAACCTTTGGGCAATTGAGTTTGAGCATGAGTAACCAACACAGTTGGCAGGTAGTAAAAGTCAGCCAACACCATAATGTTGTGATGTACCTTGATAGACAAAAGTAGATTCAAATAAGCACAATGGTGTCCTGATTCATACAACTGCTCCAGTAGCTGACAATGGCTTGATTAGGTACCCTACAAGCAGAGAATAGCAATTGTAGTGTCTCGAGGGAATCACACTGTTTAACCATTAGAATGTGTATGTATCTTTAATGAATATGGATACACCACCTGCATTACCTGGCACACTTTCAGTTTAAGGTCTGCACATGTGGAAGGTCATGTAGCTTGGTATGGCTGTGGTGCTATCCACAGCCTTGAACCAGGTGTGTGTGTGACTGTGCAAATGTCTTCATCTCCCAAGGTGGGGACACCTTCCAGTGAGTGGTGTGTAGTGTTGGTATTCCTAGAGTGTAGCAGCATAACTGTGACACTGTTTGAAGATGGCATTTCCTGTTTGGAAAGTTTCCCCTTGAGACACCACCTATAAGATGCACTATGGGGATATCAGCAACCATGATCTGTACACAAACTTTCAGGGATGACAGATGAACACCATCTGTGGTACAGCATAGAGGGCTGTTGAGCAAGACATTGCCAGCTGACATGCACTGGATCCCTTTACAATGACACCACACAATAAGCCAATTATTGACTTTAATCATTTTCCATGTGTATTGAGCCATCATCCTAGGTGAAGGTGAAATGTAGCTGAAGGCTATGAGCATACCCATCAGAGACACAGAGTCTGTAAGCTCTGTCATGTGTCTGCATACAGTCCATTGAGGTATGTCTCAAGTTGTACACACCAACAGGACCTATGAAGTCATCATAATGTTACCTGATGTTGACAGACCTGCATGCATGTGTGGTATGGTGTATCCTGGCACCTCACATACAGCTTAATGTGACCTTTCACATATGTAGCATCATGATAGGAACATCAGTGTGCCTCATGATGTAATCACCTATGAATAACAGTGGTGCATGTGCTATTATGTGTACTGTGTTCTGTAGATTATGTATAGTGAGCTTGCAATTTTGTTTCTGATGTGCCTGTTGTCTGTGTATGTGTCTGGTAAGGAATTCCACACATACAGGTGTTTGTGATGTGGGTGTGGGTGGACTATGTGGTGAGGTGTGCATGTTGGCAAACTGCTCATTGTCATATCTACTGACCAGTGTGTGAGGCAGCATGGAATCAAGGTTTGCAATATAGTCACATCTCTCACACATTGTGTTTGTATGGCATATGAGTATAGGGTTGAGGGCATTTTCCACATCTCAACAGTGGTCATTGATAATACCATTAGCAACAGAGTCTTGCTTGTGCGCACGTCACAGCAGGCCATCATTAGGCAGTGGCCTGACAGATGCTGAACTGTAACATGTTATCACCTTTATGTAGTTCTTCTAAGGTAACACAGCACCTGATAGTGTGCCATAATATGGTCGAGTGAGTACAATGCTTGCCAGGCATATGGCCCTTGGATTAACCACAATCCTGTTATTAGGCATGGTTGCAAAAGCAAACTTACAAATGTGACAATGTACAACTACAGCTAAGTTAGAGTCATGTTGCTACAGCCTTGGGGTTGACAGCCTCAAGCACACTGTATGTAGGTACTCCTTGCAGTGGAGATGTGGTTATCTATGCATGCACAGAGATGTTGTTCAACTTTGCAGTCATTACATTGGCCTTGCTATCCTACATTACCTCTCAAGCAACCAGGCAGCAAACTGGATGTTGTGTGACATGATGAGGGAAGACAGACATGTTCTGGTTATAGAAATGTACAGTATGACATACCTGGGACATGTGTGAGGTGCACACACTTTGGCCAAAGGTGGCCATTCCTGTTCAGTAGGCCTCAGATCCATGTCACACAGATGTGCACATGAAGTTGTTGAAGGTCAGGCTGCATGAACTGTTGTAAAATTGTTACCAACAGGGGTCACTGCCACTGTGGTGCCTATTCAAGCAAACCTTAGACTTCTATGTCACCAGACATTGAACATTACATAGTGATGCTGAAGCTGTGCTTCAACTCACCATCTAGTCAGTACCTTAGTGAAATCCTAACAACCCTCAAATACAAGGCATAATACTTGCCAAACTCAAATGAGTGCTCTGGTTGCTAATTAAGGCAATTACCTGGTAAAGGGTATTTGAAGCCTACAGAGCCTTGCATTATGTGGGACAACTATGTGGATGAACAAACAGGCTGTGGCCTGCTCCTCATGTTGAGCTTGGTACTAATGTTTTGCTTCTGGTGAGAGACAAAGTATAGGAGTATGCTATCCAAGGACAGAGTGGTTGTGGTGAGACCAGCAGTAGTAGTAGCCAGGCACCAGGATTGCAGGGGACTACCCTAATGTCAGCATTCCTCACAAGGTAATTGTGTCATTTGAGTACACATTGCTTGAGTAGTATCCAACTGCAGAATAACTGTGTAAACATGCTCTCTTTACCTTCACAGGGTGTACATATGCCTTTCTTCTCCATTGTTTGCCTGTGTGATGTACAGACACAGACATCTTGGATGACTATCTTGTTGGAAACCATGATGGAATTAACTGCAATACTTAGTGGCACAAAGGACAACTAGCATCCAGTGACAATCATTATCCCCAGTTGTCTCAGTAGTTATATTTAAAGCTATGAAAAGACTTATCATGGAAATGATCAGTAACAATGTAGAACAGCTGCAGACACTGTCCAAACCCAGTTTGTTTTGTTCCATGTCAGATGATGCCTACCCTAACCAGTGAGCCTCATTGAGTGTTAAACTATCCAATGTATGAGGGGAAAATGACTCACTCCACCTACCATAACCTGAGAAACATTTTAACAATATTAGGCCATAAGGCATTGTTGAAACACTGTACTTACAAATTAGTATGTCAGCCAGTGGATAGCCAAGTGTCTGATAGTCATTATCTGGGAAGATAGCATTGGGTTGTCCACCACTACAATGAGGCCATTCACCAGTGGACTTCCATCACACATCATTCCTGGGAATATCCCTCCTAGCCATACCCTTCCCTGCAGTCACAGCCACTGTCACTGACCTCAGATTAAGTACATTTGCAGACAATTGCAAATTAGGAGCAAACACTGAATCCCACAAAGAACCAACAGTTATCCAGGATGGGTTGACACACACACTCAGTTGTTGTCATATATACTTTTGGAAGTCATTCACCCCTGGTAAATATCATTTTGTCCACACACCTCTAACAGCCGAACCATTAGTTAGGGCCTTATGGACACTGAGAGTGATCTAGCTTTTGACTTTCACTGGTCGGTAAGATGTGGGATTCATTCAGTGTTGCACAACCTATAGACAAAGGTATGGCAAGTAACAAGTTAGCAAACTGCAAATAAATAAATAAATAAAGTAAATCCGAGAATGTCAGTGTTACACTGTATTTGGCACTCATCAAACCTATCATGGAGTGCAATGCCACCTTTGCTATGTAACTACACAGGTATAGTTGACAACTGCAACAGACACAGAGGTTCTACACTAAACCAGCACACAGAGTACATAACATGTCCAATGCAGACTGTGTCAAAGCTGTAATTGTGTATTCTGTCTTCTACATGCTTTGGAGGGGAGGTGGGTGTCTGTGGTGCTTGACTGACTGCAACTGGCCCAAAAAAAAAAAGAACTAAAAATAAAAATAAAAAAATAGAAAAAAAAAGTTTTTAAAAATTCGCGCATGCACAGTAGTCCAGTGTGTTTGTGTGTGTGTTTGTGTTGGCTTGCTTTGTGTCCTCCCATGTTACAAAGACATGTCCCATTATTCTTCCTGGGCCTCTGCTTGAAATTGTTTTTTTTTGTTCCAGACTGTCCTGTCCTGATTAACAAAAATAAAATAACGAGCATTTGATTTTCCGAACAGACTTCAGGTTTCTGTTTAATTCCTTACATATTTGATGGTGCAGTGGCAGTATTGTTGCCCTCAAGTCACAGCTATAGGATTTGTGGTTTGATTCTTGGCTGGGGTGCCTTCTTCAACTTTTATTCTAGCAATAAATATATAGTAACACAACCTTATTATAGCAATTTTAAGTTTATAAAGATGACTATTTGAAATTTTTCCTTATTTTTGGGACTGTAATACCCTGTTAGTGGCTTTGTCCAGGTTTTGTTCGATGAAATATAAAGGTGACTGCCTAGCAGCAACCTCTTCATTACATTTTTATTAACGTGGAATTATTTAGATGACTTTACTTACTCAGAGATTGTGCATATTTACTGATAATGGTGATGATTTGAAAACAGCCAGATTAATTTTTATTACCACAGGTAAAATGTATTTTCTTTGAATGGTTTGTTTAGTGATGTCTTAGTGTTTGTGCTGTAAAATGCAAAATAAAATCAAACAAATGAATCAAAATCAATCATAGAGTAAAGTATGCACATTATTAGTGTTTATGGTAAATGGAGTGAAATAGCAGTAATGGAATCATTGGAATGGCTGCAAACTAGACAGCCCCAGCTGATATACCCTCCAACTGTCCAGATTTTCAAAGAATGAATAGATTTTGTTTTGGTGTTCTTCTAAAATTTGTGGTTTTCTCTGGCAAATCATTTAGGAATTAAGTCACCAAATAATGACACTCTTTCAGACATCATAACCCCACAGAAAATGCATGCTAAAGTAAGACCTGTTCTATCAATCGTCCCAGTTTATACAAGAGCAATTTTTAGTACTATTTATATGTTTGGCCTTGTCCAGATTTATTACATTAACACAGGTTGAGGTACATTTGCAAATTATTATAGAATTAGGTACAGCCCAAACCAACTGTCTCCCTGAATTTCAAAATGTTGCTCTTCCTTCCCATATCACTCAACAAGCCAGCAGTTTGAGAAAAAATGGAGGAGGGTTAATTAAGAAATAACTGTAATAAATAGAGTTATAGATTACTTTAAATCATTAAAGACTAGTTAGAAAAATAATACAGGGCATTGAGTTTCAGAGTACTGTTGATTTATGCTTATTACTCAGATTTATTATTATTCTCAAAAAGTGCCTGTTGCTCTGTGTTTAAGTAGTAATGCTTTATGACCATAAGGTAAGCTTGTCTGAGATCGTAAGATGCAAGTAAGCTTTAATAAGCATACTGTTAAGAATTGCCAACATTGAAGCCTTATGCAGAGAATACTTAACTAGATAATGTATAAACATTGGATTTGTAGTAAATATGTAGTAAACATTATTTTAAAACATATTTTAAAAATTTCATTACACTTATTAAAGTATTGATCTCTCTCTGCTTTACCAGTAAACTAAACAGAATACCATTCATTCATTCATGTGTGGTCCATAGTACAGTAATAATTAATAAGCAATGTATATCTTGCTTTTTTCTTGTTTTTTTTTCATTTTTTTACTTTGATCATTTCCCCATGAAATGAAACAAGTAGATAGTTGTCAGGCAGCAGGTCTTTTTGGAAGAAACATTTTATTTTTATTTTTTTACACTCATTTGTTTTGATTTGACTCTCATAATGAGGGTTTGGCACCCATGGCAGCATATTTAATTCTAGTTGGCGCACTTCTTCCTATTGACCCCACCCATTCAGCTATCCCCTGCAGCCCAGGTGTATGGCTGCCATACAGGGAGGTGTCAGATCACACTATGTACCTCCTGCATACCCAAGAAAGGACACGTATGAGAATTACCTGTTCTACACAGCCACACCTCGACTGTAGTATAACTAGGACTTGCTGGAGAGACAGGCATGTAACCCACACAATACACACTGTATGTACCAGACTTCCCATCAATGTGAGGCACACTTCCACCGTAATGGACATCATGTACAAGTTGCCCAATGGGATGCAGAACAGAAATCATAACTGGTTTAGGACAAATGTCTGAAATAGACATAGGAAAATTATAGAGGGTTCATCTTGTATGCCTCAGCTTGTAGTTGTGCCAGCTCCTACAACCCAGGTTACATTTATCAAGGGCACCAGACCTTGTCAGAGATTAGGGATGCATGACTAAGTGGGAAGAGGCCATTGTTCTTGTTAACTTGTTATACACATATGAACCTATGCTGCTTTACCTTTCTGAAGGCATTTTTCTTTTGTGCTGACATTCCATCCTGTTCTCTAATGACTATGGATTTATTGTACCTGTGTACCCATAGGTGTGTCCTACACAGTCCTGAAACTGAAACATAAACAGTTCCATGAGACACTTTACATTGTGTAAGTATATAGCCATTACAACATCATAGAACATAATGCACACAAAATTATATGGTTTATACTTTACAAATGGCAGCAAACAATATCTGTCAATGAGCAGTACAAGTGTCATGTCAAAGGCAGCAATGGATAAAGCAAATACATAGTAATTTAGATAGTCACCCTATGCATAATCCACATAGATTCATTTCCCTGCATCGATGGCAAGAATGACAGAGATGTGGTACAGGTATCATCACTTGCACAGGGTATTTTGTGGGGGTGCAGGAGGCCTAGGCTGACCCAATAGGTTGGCAAGCATGTGTCTGAGTCAGTAAGGGAAGCAGGAAAGATGAACCATGGAAATGTGCTATTTTTGTCTGTAGATGACCTGATAGTGACAGTAGTGTGCGAGTGTCTGCATGAATACAGTCAAGCTTAGTGCTTGCCCTATGTGTCAGCATGTTGGACAGCTTTGAACCATACATGGTGGAGCTGACAGTTCACTCTCTTCACCTGCAAACAAGGAAACTGTCTCTGCCAGGAGTTGCACTGGCACCAACATGCAAAAGGTCAGGAGTGGGGCTAGTACCTGAGGGTGGCTGCTGTCTGCTAGAACTGTGTATTCCATGTGAATGCCTATGACCATAAGCCCATGGCCTGTCATGTCTTATTGTGGACAGCCCACTCCCCTCTGGAGCTCTGAATGTACTGCCACTATAGGAGCGTGACTGTGCATGGCCAAGTGGGCTCTCAGCAGATGCAGTTGCTGACCTAAGTTCACAAGTCAGACACTCAACTCCAACCAGATGTTCCATCACAGATAATGTGCATTCTAAGACAGATATTCTGTGATCTATCTTAGAACAATGTCTTTTTGCTGCATCCATCAACTGATCCAGGGTATCAGCAACATGGTGGACGCAGTCATGACATCAGTCTGTGCTGATCCATAACCCTGAGCATTAATCTGGAGTTCCTTTTGGAATCTGCCTGTGCCTCCATGATGGCCTTAAACATATGCCAAGTGACAAGTGATGAGACATCTGCAACAGATGATGGAAGGACAGCAGGCTTCCTATGAGCAACTCTATTAATCCACCTGTGTGGAACCTCTCCATCTCTTTTGGCAATGGCTAGTGTCAACACTCACTGCAGGCATAGTAGCCACACTTTCCTGTTCAATGTCCCCACCCTCCGACTGTCCAATATCTGTGGCCTTGGGGGAATGGGTATGCATAGGCGTACTGACTGTGTACAGTGATAATGATGGCAGAAGGGGGGTGTTAACCTTTATGACAGATTCAGCCCCTGCAACCCCCTCCTGTGCCTCACTTTAGCCACCATCATCATCAGAGAGTGTGAAGGGGAGGGGACAGAGACTAACCTTCCTGGTCACCTGTGATATAAATGGAAAAGCAGAACATTAATACCTGTACTACTATGTTTTGCAGTACTATCTTTCAATATAAGTTAATCTGTATACAATGCTGTCAGTATTATAGACTTGCTTAACCCCCAACCTCATATACTCGGACATGAGGGCATCATTTTCTAACAAGCATCTTTAGTTACTTGCAAATAAAAAGCATTTTTATCAAGAAATTCAGCAGGAACAATAATGTACACTGTCAACATTTGGCAAACCTCTGCACAGCTGACACATATGGCAATCGGTAATGTCCTGAAAAAACTGTCAGCTCTATCAGTGTGGTCACACCTACAAGACATAGATACGATTCTAAATTGTGTTCAGTTGGAAAATATCTGTGCAGTTGGCAATCATTCAGACAGTACATCAATCCAGCCATCAGGCCTGGGATGACACTTTAGCGAATATATTGCATTACAGCTACATCTCTAACAAAACAGTATTTCATATTTACAGTACCTACTATGTTAATTGGTATGTTGGTCACAATCTGAGCATGAGATTTAAACTGCAACTAACCTCCTCTGCCCCCCAAAATAATACCTGACACCCACATAATACTATGTACACCCTGACACATTGAATGCTATGGTATTCCACTACTGATCCAACTAAGCATAACTGGAAGCTCCTTTTGCATGGAAACAGTGAGGCCCACATCCACGACATACCGTATGATGCTTGTCTGGGACCTGTACTGTTTAACTAGGTTCACCAGGACTTCATCAGTGGCTAAGAGTAATTGTTCCACCACAGGCCCTCCACCAGTGACACCATGATCCCTGGCTACATCTGCTGCTCGTCTGCATGCGGCATTGATCATATCGGTGGCATGCTGTCTCACCTTGTTCATATGTCCTGCTCTGGTGACTGAAAGCATTCACATGGTGAACCACATCAGCTCACAATGCTGTCCGCTCTTCTCTGTTTGGCCTACCCCTGGACAGCAGGAGTTTTTATTTATTTATTTATTTATTTATTTATTTATGTATTTATTTATTTATTTAACATTTGTTAATTGGGAAAGTACGACTTGAAATAAAGCCAATTTTTAGCGGAGGCCCAGGGAGAAACGCTGCAGATGCTTGATAATGTTGATGCAAGGCCTCCAGGATGATATAATTTTCAGCATCTGTAAAAGGGACCTAGCATCGAGGATACATATTTTCTGAAAGACAACAAAATGGGAACACATGTCAGGATCACATATGTGGGAGTACAGTATGTAGAGATACCTCAGTAACAGATGGCTACCAGTATTCACTGCTTGATTACACATCTCATATTCAACACTATGCAAACATAGTAAGGATGTGGATGCAACTAGGATAGTACTCATAAGCAGCTATTCCTGTTTGTGCCATGACAGATACTGATATATGATCACACACCCAACACATGAGTCCATTAAAGTGTGGCCCCTAGGTGTACACCCCCTTATAATATATAACAATGCTGCCAAACAAATAGCAGAGTAGTATTACAACCGCTGTCAAGAGAAATTTCCAAGAGACTGGTGTACCTAATTAACAAAAGGAATTTTACCCTTACTGCACTCCAGTTCCTCTGTAGGTGTAACACATCTGGAGATCAATGACATGTCATCATTACAGTTCTAAGAATGACTTAATGATCTAATCCCCATGTCACCCAAGTATATTTATACATATACATCATGTTGGAAACAAAATGGTAACAAACCTGATGGAGTACAATACTCCTCTGTTGAAAGGTACAAATATGTAAATGTTGTGCCAATGAGTTCACCCTGTGAAGTAACTCTCAAACACAATGCTTCCCCTAGCTAGTTGTTTGCCTTTTGAACATGGTTCTCATTAGCAAGTGTTTGCCTCTGAACCAATCTGTTTTTCTGAATAATTGCAGCCAACACTTCTGATTTGCAGTATAATCAGCCAGTCCCATGCAACCACTGAACAGAATATAAGTCCTCATTGTAGATCATAACTTCTTTCTCATATGTTGGGTTGGAAATTACTGGGGTACAGATACTACATCATGGCAGAGAGAATGTCTATGGCAGCTACTTTTTACATACAAATGTGCATGTTACAGGCTGAAGCTGAAGGTGATGATCCAGGCAATAGGCATAGGCAGAGAGGGTGAATACTTTGCAGGACAACAAGCTTTAAGGGTAAGTGTGGGATCTGCGGCAGCCTAGTTGTATAGGCAGAGCCAGATTGAAGGTATCCATCCCACTGGGAATTAAGGTAAGTATGTCAGCCAACAGTATCGGTAACACAATGCAAGACAAAATGCTTGTTGAGTCCTAGAAAAAGGTAAGGGGTACATTAATCATGATGTTACACAGTTGGACAACTGCCAAGTCAAATGTTATGTCATGGTGGTCCCCTGTCCGGTGTGTGCTGGCAACTCTTGCATTTAGTTCAGCTTCCATATATGCATGTTACTTGTGCAGCTGTGGTTGTGTGTGATATTACCAGAAAACCATTTTGGTCTGCAGTCTGATATTACTTGTCCACAATTTCAGTACACATTTCAACAGCTTCTGGGAATTCAGGCTAATGCATGTCCTGACATTCTCTGAACTTTCCAGTGTTGTACTAGAACTAGTTAAGAGTGGTCCTAACTGTAGGCCTTTGACCTGTATTATTTAGATGCAGACATTCCAACTGTACTGTTCTAGGTGGATAAATAGGTGAGGAGCCAGACATACATATCACAATTTACAATGCTGATGTCCATATACATGTATTTGTATTGCTAGCCACAGCTGTAACTGAACCCAGGATTATGTGTACCAAAAAGTAATGTTCTCAATACATTATACAGACTGAGCTACAAATTCACTGCTACAGCAAGTGTATTTTTACATATTGTACTGTATCATCATTGCACAGTTAACTGCTGTGAAATACTGCTCTTATATCTATTATTATGTGTATAGCTTTAGAGTACAGTTGAGAGGTATGATCATGTAGACTAAGTACACTAGACAGCTGCTTATTTATCAGCTGACTGCCATGGGATTAGAACTCGCAAGCAGTGACTGCAGGAATTATGTGTACTTTATTTCAATATCATGAATTCTCAAAACAGTATTCTTCTTTACAACTTTTATTGAAACATTTTGTGTGTAACCCTACATTTACACGCATGCATAGCTGCATGTGTTATCACACTGGAACCCAGTGCAGTGAACACATGAATAATGAGCACTTTATTTGAATGCAGTAGTTCTCAAAGCACAATCCTGTTTTAAACTTTATTGATAATGTTCCTTTAAATCTGGCATTTAAACACATAGATAGCAGTCCAGGACTTCAGTTACCTTACCCATATACCGTGTTCATTGCCTGAGTGGAAGGTACAGCATTATTTCAGACAGAATGAGCAGAATGCAGGCTTAAACCTTATTCTGGTTATTGCACTACATACATTTCAGAAATTTGTGGATATATTCTTTATTCATTAACATTTAAGTCTGGCATGTAGACCATGGATAGCTGTGAAAGAAGTCTAATAGATAATTCATATACCCTGTACATTAATTGAGTGCAGCCTACAGCATATTTCAGACAATCGGCAAACCAGAACAGTGACTCTTAATATTGGTAGACCACAACATTAACTGATGTTTGGAAGCTATACTACACAGTACTGCATGGTTACCTAATTTAACTTGCTCTACCATTTCAGGTGGGCAGTGACACATTACAAAACATGTTACATGTCCCAGGTATGTCATACCTGACTGTTAAGACTGCAAACTCTGTAACTAATTTATTATAAGATTATGTTATGCATTAAGTTATTATTTAATGTTTCCTTACTTACTACACTCTTGCTTCATCCTTGTCAGGCGCCCTGCATGGGGATGGACATCATGAGCCCTCTTGTATGCAGCATTATGTATGCCAGTTTTGCACAAATTTAGCTTGTATATTTCTAAAGTATTGACAGACATACTTACATATCTGTGGGGTCTGCCCAACCTGAGCTTCTTGGATCCAGGTGTCCAAGGTTCCCCTCTTACTCCACTTCAGGTCATTGTAGTGGTGATGACACTGCTCACCAGTGTGAGGGATACCATTATCACTGGTAAGTTCCCTAGCCAACCAATCCCAGGCCTCAGACTTACATTCTGAGCCCTGGTAGTCACTCTGCAGCAGCAAAGGTTTAACGTTTTTCACCAGGAATCCAACAAATACTTTGGACTCCTGCACACCCCACATCTGTACCCGAAAGCGCTCTCCCTCTCCAACACCACCAGGCATATCGACAGCCAAGTGAAGACTCCAGTGAATGGTGTGAAATTCCTGCCTATTGGCCTTTATATAGGCTGCATTCACACCCTTACATGTGATACTGTAACCTTCAAAAAAGTGCCTCATTGCTTAGCTTCATGCAAATTGCAGAAACAGTTTCAGCAAAGCTGAGCATTGCATAAACTCACACAACCCATGTTTAAGCGAAGCTTAGCAACACACAAACATTGCAGACTTTGACCATGTTTAAGCAGTGCTTAGCACCATTCAGCCTTTCTAAACGTAACACTTTTTTTAATTTTAAATTAAATTTAGGTTTCAGTTATCTGACACATTTTCACAGCAATAAATGTGAAACATATAACTGGTCAGGACTTACTACACTGTAAGTCATGACTCAACCTATCTAGCTACTTGTATAGTGCAGGGAAGCAATATATCTTCAGATATGCTGCTAAGATGCCTCTTAGAGTAGCACAGCAAAGCTATGCAAATGTGTACGCTGCTAAGCACAACAGGACTACAACAATTAAATACATCTGATTTCTATTTTTAGATGTCTCACAGCATTGCTCTGCACCGCACTGTTCTGCGCAAACAGGGACATATCAAAAATAAATAAAACATTACAATTGATAACATCTGGTTTCTATTTTTAGATATATACCAGATGTCAGGTGTATATGTATAAGCACAGCTTAGCATCACAAAGCACTGCACCACACCATACAAACAACACATAAAAATAAAAAAAAATAATAAAATACTGTGCTGTACTTGCCACCTATCCAGATGCTTTCTGGACAGTCCAGAAGTACAGGACAGCCTCTATACTGCTTCCTGCACAGATACAATATCCATGTTACTGTCTTCTCCCTTGGCAGTGGGTCATACTTAATATGTATGGTGTGTAGCCGGTGAGGAACCATGGCTGTGTACACAGATACATTCCATGTAGGCTCTACATGGATCCTACATAGATTTTATTCAATCTGCAGATTGTTTTGAGTCACCATTATCCTACTACTGTCATAATCTATCTGCACCCTGCCTCCCTCTCCACCTGTGTGCATCTCTATCCAGTTCTATGTCATCAGCCTGATGTTCCAGTTGCAGATATTGTCAGGAAGCATTCTGCCCAAAAATCCCTGGCTTTAGGACAAAAGTAAATCATAAAACATAGCACCTTAAAATAACACATCTCTGTTCGGCACGGGACCACTTATTATGTTTCTGGCTGTAATGTACTCTTTATGTAATGCAGAAATTGCCATTAATGAGATGAAGGCTGATGCCTACATTCTCCCTTGCCTCATTGTTTTGTGACTATCTTTTCAAATCAGAAAAATTAAGGTTGCGAAGTAACATTTACTGTGTGGTGTGTTGACATAATTCACGTGTCTGTAAAATGCTTTTTTTTGTATAGTGTCAAGAGTTTGAATTCAGAAATGTATGGAAATCATGTTTCATTTTTTATTTATATAATTATTATATGTGCAACTGTTATCTACATATCTTAGCAACTCATCATTAACCTGCTTATGTCTCAGTCCTGTTTCTACTTTTCAATCCCTTCTTGCTCCCTTTTGGAAACGCTTGATTGTATATAGAAAGACAGATTAACAGTAACACATCACAAAGATGTTAAAAAATGTCTTAGAAAAATATAACATTTTTGTCTGCCTCTGTCCCTTTCTCCATGTCTCTATCTGTTCCCACTTCTGTTTCACCATGTTTTACGGTTGCATATTTATTTTGTTAGTGGACACAATTGTCATGAGTGCAATGAAGACTAATACATACATTCTCCTTTGCTTCAATCAGCTTTGAACTTTATGAAGCAGGCGTTCCTATGTAGTGTGTTTAGATAGTACTCAAGTGTGTAGATTTGTTTTGAAATGCTATCAGGGTTTGAATCAAGATGCATGACAAAGTGTTCTTGAATGTTTTGTATGACCCCTTTATGCGTAAGTGTTGGCTACACGTGTTATTAACAGACCATTATCATGTTGCTGTACTAATGTTTCTGCTCCCTGTTAGAAACACTGTCTTGTACAAACCTTACCTGAATAATTATGATGAGAAACCAAAGGGTAACACAGCAAAAATATCTGCAGAAACAAACTGTAAGCAAATCTGTTATTATGTGAATCCGTCTTCAAATGTTGCCTTCTTCCCACCCCTTTTGTGTCATGAAATAAACATCCTCAATTCAAAAAGTTTTCCATAAGCTATGTTTCCACCAGCAATGCTTTGTCTATCATGTGTTTCATAATACGCCTGTATCATACATATATGGATTGAAGAATGGAAATTGTCATGACAAATGTATAAATCATAACACCTGAAATATGACCTTAACACTAAACTGTTCTGTATTACAGGTTGTATGTGTTTGCATTCTACATTCAGTGCATTAAGATATGATTATGCATGAGCTAATACTTTGCCATCAGTCATGCAAATGAGCTTACCAGTGGTGTGCTTCATGGAGAGAGTTAAAAAAAATAAAACAATTATGTGAGTAGGTTTTACAAATTCTGTATATTTTAACATAATTTTGAAACAAGGTATCTGGTTTTCAGAGTGATGTTGAATCAATTAATTCAGTCTGTCAATGTATGTCTGCATGCCAGCAGTTACATTTGCAACTTTGTTACAAGGTTGTTTCAGCTTTTCACCCATAATCCATCACTGTTACTCAGATGTGCACTGTCATATTTAGGAAGTGTTTGCTTGTAGTGTCAATGCATATTCTGCAAGCATGAGACAAGACCACTGACAGTGACACAATAAATGGCTACTGTTTGCATGCAATCATCCAAGTATGAACTGTCATGAATGCCTGCTTGACAATCCACTGTTTTACAGTTGTGATTGTCCCTGACACCCCATACAATGAAACAGATACATATCACTCACAATAACACAATGTACATGAATGACAGTAGATATATATTGCAGAAGAGTATGCTGTTACAGGGGATAAGCACAGTGCTGTTATGTTGATCTGCCTACACATATAGATTTGTCCCAAAACAGGTGATGAACAGTAGCTGATATTTCAAATAGTGTAGTTGCAGTACTTACAAATGTGCATTTTTTACATCAGTAAACTCACAGTTCTCCTTTGGCCCTTGGATACATAGCATATTCGATACATTGTGTACCTATCTACATATGTGGTCCAAATCTCACAGTAGTGAAAGCATGTGTGTGTGTGTGTGTGTGTGTGTGTGTGTGTGTGTGTGTGTGTGTGTGTGTGTGTGTGTGTGTGTGTGTGTGTGTGTGTGTGTGGTTCTAGTAACAAGTAAGTAAAGCCTCAAAAACAGATGTGTGGTGTCCAGTTCTATTCAGGAGATGATTTTAACTTTGGACACATCTCCCTCTGCTATTTATTCCACTTTTAACACAAAAATTTTCTTCGAAACACACTGATGAGGTAATTCTCTCAAAACTGACTGCACTCTCTCCCCTTATGAGTCAGACTTCTCTTGTGGTGCTTGTAGCTAATACCATGCTCTCTAGATTGTGTAATTAGATAAGCAGGTGTTTCAAATCTAACAGAGATGAACTTCTGCGTTTATGTGATTCTATGGCCCCTTCCACTCAGCAGAAGAATTTAACTTTGGACACATCTCTCTCTGCACTTATCTCTGCAACACACTGATAAGGTAATTCTGACAAAACTGCACTCTCTCCTTTCAAGAGGCAGACTTCTCCAGTGGCACTTGCTCCTAGTATTGTGATCTCTAGATTGTGTAACTAGTTAGGTAGGTGAGTCAAATCTCACAGTGACAAACTTGTGTGTGTGTGTGCGTGTGCGTGTGCATGTGCGTGTGTGTGTGTGTGTGTGTGTGTGTGTGTGTGTGTGTGTGTGTGTGTGTGTGTGTGTGTGTGTGTGTGTGTGTGTGTGTGTGTGTGTGTGTGTGCGTGTGGTTCTAGGGACAGTTAAGTAAAGCCTCAACAGCATATGTGCAGTATTCACTTGCACTCAGGACAAGAATTTAACTTTGGACATATCTCGCTCTGCACCTTATTCAACTTTTAACACAGACATCCTCTCTTCATCACACTGATGAGGTTATCCTGTCAAATGTGCAATCTTTCCTTATCAGAGTAAAATGTCTCCCATGGCACTTGCAGCTAATACTGTGTTCTCTAGATCATGTAACTAGATAGGAAGGAGGTTGAAATCTCACAACTTGTGTGCATTGTTTCAATGTCAGCTATGTATAGCTTCCTCAACAGACATGAAGTACCAGCTTCCACTCAGATGAAGAGTTTAACCTGAGAGAGGACTCTCCCTTCACCTTTCCCCACATTTACCACAAACATCTTCTCTGCAAAACATTGATGAGGTCATCCTTTTATAAGTACATTCACTTGATATAAAAATCAAATTTCTCTTGTGGTGTTTGTGGCTAATACTGTGTTCTTTATATTGTGTAACTAGATAAGTAGGGGGTTTGAATCCAACCTGGATAAATAGTGTGACTGTGTATACTGTCATGTGCAATGGACTCTATTTCAACACCCTTATGCAAAGTTCCACCTAGGAAATGTATTTTCATTGTAGAGGGCTGACCTGTAAATTTCTATTACCCCCACAAAATACCCAGTTTTGGAAACACAATGGTTACATCATGGTTTCAAAAATAAACTACATCTCAGTTGTAAAATGCCTTATCCTGTGGTAATGGCTGTTGATACAGTTCTCTGTAGACTGCATAACAAAATAGGTAGAAGGTTTGAATCCAGTAATGATCGACTACTGGGAGTGTGTGTTTGTTGTGCTGTGTAGACAAAGTTTCTAATGTATATTTTATGTGTAGCTCTGTATTGTTAATGTTCTCTTCAAACAGCTTTCCCTTTTAGAAGAACATTACTGTATTAAGCAACGGCGATGTTATCTATTCCAATGTGCACTGTCACAACTGTAAACCAAATTGTTGAGCAGTGCATGTTATTCAGGCAGTGTTCTGTACCTTGAAATCTTAGGTCGTCAGTTCAAATTCAATCATTCTCCTTAGACTCACTCATGTCAGTATGACTGTGAATGTGCAGGTAGGTAATCATTTTATCACCCAGATATCTGCAGTGTACATGTATAGCTTGGGATTTCTATTACATGAATTTCTGCTCATTTTCACACAAAAATATTTTACTGGATAATGATGATGTCACTGGATGAAATTTGGCTTGCCTAACAAAGCTAGTAAGGTTTTAGAATGACATGAGTAAATGACATAATGTTCTGTATGCTGTCTCCTTTATAAGGCATATGTTTGAATCTGTGGTTATCCACACACTGTGCATGATTGCCATTCTCTTGTTTCAGTGGTGATTGCATTATGCATCACATGTGTTTGAGTATACCTAGCAGCAGGCAATGTTGTATGAGAAACTGACATATAACAGCAGTATTTTAAAGAAATTATAGGCACAAATAGCCCTTGTGCAATAACATGATGTCATGACTTCAAATAACCAAATATCTCACACTTTTAGCAACATTTGCACTGTAATACATTCATTGTTTACAATATCATTTAGCTTCTGTTTTCACATAGTCAGGTGTTCAAAACCCACATTGAACTATTGTAAGCATTGTGTATTTGCATGCTATTATGCATGGATGATATCCACAACTGTTATAACGTGTACAATTACAGTGGGAGAAGTCCCCACCATCCTTTTTATCTCAAACAATTTGTAACATAATCATATGATGTAATCACTTCACATAAGTGGAGTCTCAGACATGTCTTAAGACTTCCACTGTGATTCATATACATGGCATTAGTTTGTGGACTTACTTTGACTACTGCTCAGTTCTAGCACAGGGCGACATTATATGAATGTTCTGAAATTACCCAAACAACACAGCATCAAATTATTATTCCCATGCTCTACTTAGGAGAAAAGATTATAATCTCAGTTTGCAATGTATTGGCAGTGAAACGGTTGTTCAATTAATTTAGTCATGTGAGTGTTCCTGTGACACCTTCATTCTGTAATGACTTGTGTAGCTAATCTACACACATACAGTGTGGTTTAATTCTACGACAGTATGTATACAACACAATAGGAATAGCTTCCTTGGTCATGAAACAGTGATATTGGACTCATCACAGTTGTGTGAAAATTAACATAGTTACCTATTGTCATCCATCCATCCATCCATCCATCCATCCATCCATCCATCCATCCATCCATCCATCCATCGCCTCTTTTTCTTAGTTTTCACACAATAGGGTTGGGGTATCACTTCACAGTGACAGCTATCTATAGCCAAGTCACCATTAGAAATATTGTTGCACAAATTATTATCAAATGACCTTTCATACTTAACACATTAATTTAATTTATTTGTGAGAAGATGAATTGCTATCTCCTGTGGCAGATGCAGTCAATGCACAGCTCTGTAGAGTATACAATGTGATAGGCAGGGCTTTAAACCTGGTAACATTTGTCTGTCAGATAATGGTCAGGCAGGAGTAGCTTAGGCAAGGGAAGTATTTTTGTCAGTCAGTGGGCCACAATTTTTCAGGCATCACCCTTCTAGCCAGGGAATCCATAGTCATTACAATAGGAAATTGCTGTAAGCACTTCAAGTATGTTTGTCATGATACGCACAGTATGATATTAGAGGTTGGTACACAACTTTTTGATATCTTTTCTGGCATGTGTTTGAGTCTGGCAAGATACAAATTTTGATTATGTTGTTGATTGTTCACAGGCATTACTAATTTCAAATAATAATGCTCTGTATTGCATATCTTCATACAAACATTTATGTATTATTGTAATTAATTTCTTCTCACTGTATAGCTTTATAGGACACAGAGACTTACATAACATGTCTTACTGTATGGCAAGATGCACAATCATCTTAAAGTCTGATTGGGCCTGCAGTAGGACACTTTCTTGTGTGTTTGTGTGTGTGTTTGTGTTGTTTACATGCTGTTAAGGCAATGTTCACTGCAATTGCTAGCAAGCATGCTCAGTATAGTCGCGTAATAGATGTGTTTCATGTACTGAAATATCATTGGTTCTGTGTTTTCATTTATCATGTGTGTATTTTGAGTGTTATTATATTACTGTTTAGGATGTAAATAAATATACAACACACATACTTGTCTAATACATGTTTCAAGTTAATATACTCTCTTTCTGTGACTGCCAAATAACAACAAATGGCAAAACATGTCCATTTCTTATATGCATGGCACAACATCTGTAGGGCTCATTTCTTCATGTTTATATATGATGAAGTGGAGACTACAGCAGTATTGTCATTCCTTCTATATACATATCATATTCAATAAGTGCATTCTATGTGAATAACCTCTAATCATCTACTGTCCTTGCTGTTAGCTCAGCTCAACATATTATCAACATTAATATCACATTTCCTCCCTTTTTTTACAATGATGCTTTATGTCCCTCTCACATCACTTGTTAGCATGTCAGTTTTTAGTTATGTGCATGGGTCAAGATTTGTGAATGGGGCTGATTATTATTGCATCAATATGGAAGGATTTACACTTAAAATGTTTTTTTGTGTCATAATTGACTGCATTATTTGAGTACATGTTCTCCCTTTGCCCTTCTGTATTACTTATGTTTACAGTACTATTACATTACCATATATTCTGCACACATTCTCTCAATTTAACATCTCCTGCATCTTAATTCTCGCACTTATCTTGCCCTTACTTCATATAAGTGTCCACACACGCTTGCATAATAGATTTGCATACAAGCAAGCTGTTTTGTTTACAGGTGTGCGTGTACTTCCCTGCACCTTTTCACCTTTCACAATGAGCAGCATGAATATTCAGATGAGCTCTGCTGCTCGTCATGTTAATGTGTTTAAATCATTTAGGCTTTGCATGAAGCCTACAGGATTGTTAATGAATCCCAGTGAATATATCACTATAGTTTCAATTGTCTGATGTGAATTAGATGTTTTATCTTTTGTGAATTCCTTTACCCAGGCTATGTCTGCAAATGGTCTGTTATGATTAGTATATTACCATGGTAAATAAACTTAAATTAACAATCAAACAAAATGAATAGATAAATAAGTAAGTAATACACGTACATTTGTTTGCCCCAATTTAAATACATATGGGTGCCAAATATTAAATCCCTTTCAAAATTAGTTTCTGTATCCTATATCCTATAAATATTGAACTATTTCAATAACCTGACTATTTAACTGGTAAATCTGGTGTTTCTTTTGCATCCAAATCTCATAAATTTGGTCTTGGCAACACTCATTTTCATAAGGGTTCAAGTTACTCAAGTATACGCAATCATAACAAATCATGGGGTAGCAGTGCACATTTTTAAAAATAGGGTTCATTTTTTTATTCAATGTTTCTGTTTATTGAGGTTTCTGAACATAAGCCATGAAAATCACCCTGGTAGTGCAGGGCTGAAATGCTTTCCACACCTTCAGGCCAGCTACTGTACACACAAGGACCAAAAGTTGAGGTATCTCAGTCTGTATAACAACAAACTCACGTCAAGACCAGTTAACAGGACAAGGAAATTGAGCTTCACTGTATCCAGATTTCCATAGGAAAATCCCATATTATATCCTTGCAAACTACAGATCACCTTCTATGACCCAAGAAGCCCATAACTCTTATGTGGACTTACTGGAGGCCCCCACCATTCAACCCAGTACCATTTTCATGGGTGACTTTAACTACCACACTATAAACTGAAATACTTACACAACTCTAAACTTATAGACCCCAAGATTCCTTGATTCTGTAAATAAAAACACCTTGTACCATGTAGTCCATCTGCCTGCTAGCAGTGTAAACATACTCAGACTGATATTCTGAACATGGGACAATGCTGCACCAACCCTAGTGTAGAGTCCTCTCTGGTAAGGTCAGTCCACAAAGTTGTCTACTTCATAACAAAAATGAATTCTCTGATCCCAGCTAACCCTGAAACATTTAGGAACTATTCCAAGGAAAACCTCTAACTACTAAGTGATAACCTGTCAAATTTCAACCCCCCCCAGATCCATGACAGCACAACTGCTGATATGGAATTGGTCACAAAAACCATGTGCAATCATATCAGTAAATGCACAGAGCAGCTGTGCCTACCAGAAATAAGCCCAGGTCTAACTCAAAAAACAAACAATTCTGATGTAATCCAAACATAAACAGTTTGTACAACAAAAGGAAAAAGTCAAAGTGAAGATTATAAAGTTATATGCCTGACATAATACAAAGCACTCTCATCAATCTAATCAAACAAATAAGAACAAATTAAGTCTTATTTATAAAAGTAAAGATAGCTTCCCAGGAAAAGGACAACCACAAGGGTTTCTTTGGCTATGCCTGAAACCTCATAGGCAGCACATAACCATGTGCAGAACTAACTGTAAATGGAGCCACCTACATAGCTTCATAGATTCATAGATGATTACTAGGCTAATGGTATAAGAGCCTTTACAAGCCTAGTCAATAATACCCAGGATTTGACAATATTATATCTTAATTCCCGGGTGGGGTAGTATTAGGGTAGTAGGTCTTTGGGTGTTGGAGCCCTGAGTCATTTTACAGACTGCCTCTGTGCATAAGGGATATGGGCAGTACCCTGGGAATGAATTTATGGCTCCCCATGCATTTATCCAAATTAATTTTGAAGAGCGTGAGGGATAAGCTTTCTTTTATGAAGATGGGAAGTTTATTCCATAGACAAGGTAGCCTTTGGGATATGAAGCTGCTTCTCCACCAAGTTCTGTTAGAATCACAAATAAGTTCAGGTCCATAGAAAGTGTAACCCTAGTATAATTTTCCTTGTGAATATGTAACATATTCATCAGGGCTGGATCACAAAACACCTTGTAGGTCAGGCATATATCCCCTCTCAATGTATGCTATGAGATGGAGTAAAGGGATAGGGCCTTTGGTTGGTCTACATAAGACATATGTCTTATGCTTTGTATTTTTTAGTGAGAAACCTCTAGGGCCACTCAAAATGGTGTAAGTGCCTGGTTAGGCAAATGCAGAAGGGAAGCATTGTACTCGATCATGGGCCTGATGAGGGCTGATTGCAATGGCACTGTAACTTTCTTTGATTTTGATACCATACCTTTACTTATAAATTGAGCCACACAAAAGGATTTCTTCAATACCATAACTACCTGATGGTTTTAGCTTAGGCTACTATCAGGGTTCCCAGGTCCCTCATCACTGGGTCTACTTTTAGGGGTGAGCTATCAATATTATAATTTCCATTGATATCTGATTTACTGAAGTGTAGGATTACACATTTTTAGCATTGATTCTCAGACCATGTTTTTTGCATCAGTCATCTGTCATTTTTAGGCCTGTTTGTAAAATGTTAACATTATTTGGGGGTAAAATGATTGTTACCATCTTACAGTCTTTGGTAAACTTGGTAAGCCAGAGGCCCTCGACACTGGCCTTCACTTCAGAGAAGTATATACCAAACAGGAGTGGTCCCAACACTGAGCCCTGTGGAACACTGATAGTAACAGGTTTCTTATCAGAAGTGGATTCACCTATCGACAACATGTGGCTTGCCAGTGAGCCAGTTGGCTATTCATCTGATGATTTAGTGGTTTATGCCTAACCTAGTAAGATTATCTATGATCCCAGAGTGGGGGATTCTGTCAAAAGCTTTGGTCAGGTCTAGATAAGCAGTATATACAAGCTTACCCTCGTCCATGGCTCTAGTGACTTTCGCTAAGAAGTCCATGATATTGAACAGGCAAGAACTCCCTCTGACAAAGACAAATTGGGTCTGATCCAGTGTTGTGAGAGTTCCTATATCATTATTGATCAAGTCCACGATAATTCTCTCCATGGCCTTGCAGATAAGACTGGTCAAGTTTATGGTTCTATAGTTCCCTGGGTCAGTTGATGGGCCTCCCCCTTGTTCAGAGGGATGACTGTTACAGTCCTCCATTCCTCTGGGACAAACCCCATCCAGAGGCTATGATTAAAGAGGGTTTCTAGTGGCCCCAGTAGATTATGTTTTAAGCTATTTAAGGAGCATCTTGAAATATTGTCAGGGCCCATGGAGGCTGTGTTTTTTGCTTTAGTGAGCTCAGTAAGGACCTGTTCCTGCATAAGGACTGGTAAGGGGATGGCTGGTGGGTAATTCTTTGAGTGTGGTAGGAGGTGATGGGTTGGAGAAGTTTGAAATTAACTTTTCAGTCAGCAGGTTTGCTATAGTTTCAAGCTGGGTGTAAGTGTTGCCATTCATTTCCCTGAGGTTATGAACATAATTAAAAAAGGCCTTGTGGTTATCTTTCACCTGGGAGGTTAGCTTTGCCTCATAGTTTACTTTGACAGATTTGACAAGCTATCTAGTTTGTCTGGTACACTGGTGAGTGCCTTTTTGCACTGTTTTGTCTGTTTCTTCTTGACCTTGGAGAGGATGTTTTCCTTTTTTTGAATAGTCTGTTTATTGCTAGGGTCCCCCAGAGTGGTTTATTTTTGCAAGTAATCATAGGTTTGAACCAGACAGGTACTGTCTTCTTTATGCAGCTTTTAATATGGTTGTACAGTGTTTTTGTGTATAGCTCAGAGTAGGCCTCAGTGTCATCTGGTTTCAGAGGGGCTAGGAAGTTTACTACGTTTGAGGTAGTTGGCCTTAGCAAAGTTCTTAACAGGTTTGGAGTTTGATTGAGGTTCTACATTAGTTTTAATACTAAAGGAGATCATTTTGTGCTCAGATTTTACCAGGGAGGAGTTAATGCATGAGAGGCAACAGTATCCCCCATGTTTATGAGTATTAGGTGTAGGATATTTGTACCTCTAGTTGGAAAGCTAACTAGTTGTTTCACGGTGTTTGCATTGACAAAGTCCAAAAACCTCCAAGCAAATGAATTATGGGTTGTATAAGTCTCCTATTTTATTGAGGTGTAGTTGAAGTCACCCATAAGTATGACATTAAGCTGAATGTTAAGAGATTCCAGTAGGTTTAGGTAGGAAGTGTGACCTCCAGACTCATGTTAGGGGATCTGTAGCTAGCAAGGATATGATAGCGGTTCACAACTATGGTTAGTTGGGCATGGATATGCTCAAGTGAGTCATGTTGTTGTACCAGTGTACTTATCCTTTATGATAGCTGCTACACCTCCACCCTTTGTTTTATGCTGAGCAAAGGGGATCAAATTGTATGAAAGGCATTGTAGCCTTTGACAGCCAGGGTGATTTTCTTGGTTCTAAACCATGTTTATGTGACTGCACAGATGTCTGCATTTTCCAGGGTCAGAAGTGCTTCCAGGGAGTGCAGTTTTTTTTAGTTAAACTCCTAGCATTGAGCAGCAGTAACTTTAGGTAGTTATGAGTATTTTTTATTATGTTGGAAGGTTTAACAACTTGGCACGGCCTAAAGAAGGCACTATGAGGATAGACAAAGTTGTTGTTAATACACAGAAGCCAAGTGGTGATAAGTACAAACCATCTCTGGCAAAGCATTGTGGTTTGTTGATCATGTCTCCTCAAGCTGTAGATGTTAGATCTCCTTGTTGTGACAGCAAAAACTAAGCTAAATGTTGAAGTCAACTATTCTTTGTTGGTACTGGGGCATCATAATTGGTGAAAGTAGCATGCTACTCAAGGCTAGATTCATACCCACCTGGGACACATATTTAGAGTGCTCCATCATGTCTCTCTTCCATATAGTTAAGTGAGGTACATCTTAGGTCATTTACACCCACATGGACTATGACCGTGTCATACTGGTACTTGTAGTTTAAAGACCTAAGTGCATGCGTGATCTGGCAGATCTTGGCTCCAGACAGAAAGCTCTCTGTGATCTTCTCCTTGTTTAGCCTGGCAAGAGAGCATCAGTATGTCTTACAATGGAATCTCCAATAACTAGAATAGTTGGCTGTGTGGTATTTTGCCTTATGGGCTTGTAAAAGGGGCTACTATGATTTTCAGAGTTACGTGTTGTGTGAAGTGCTGTCCTTTTTGAATGTGCATGCTGAGAGATGCTTTTAGGAGATGATAAAACATTGCATCGAAAACAAAGCATTTACTGCATTTTTTCCTGTCTGTTTGCAAAAAAACAAAAAAAAACAAAAAAACATTTCTCCTTTCCTAAACTTTCCTAGCTAGTTGTTCCAGTGATCAGATTTTGCTGATCTCTGGGCTTTGTATTTGGTTTCTGTGTTCCTCCATTTTCTTGTGTGGCCAGAGGTAGTTTCTTTACTCACCAGTGGGAGTAGGGAGTACTGAGCTGCTTGTTTGTCCTCAGAGGAGTGGTTAGAAGCAGCAACTGGTAATTTGTTGGCCATTTTGGGTCATTTCCTGTTTTTCCAGCCCCCTGCTATAAAGCACGCTTTGGCGGGCTTTTCTGGCATTAGAGAACTTGGCATAGCTCCTCGTGGTCCCCTGCAGAGTTCCTAAGCCAGCAGAGAGCAGAAAAAGCAACTTTCTTGATTATAAGTATTTTTAAACTTTTTATTTTGCATTTTTCGATCTTTTGAGCTTTTCGACTACTGTTTGTGCCTATATTACTGTTTTATTACCTTATTTTCCTGTTTTTGTGAGCTTATATTGTTGATTGCACTTGTGGGCTAAAGTATTGCTTAAAAGTAACAAACAGGCTAATACACTCAAGTGTACCAGCCTTTGATAGCAATTTAGTCGAAAACAAAGCATTTACTGCATTTTTCCTGTTTGTTTGCAAAAACAAAAACCAAAAAATATTTCTCCTTTCCTAAACTTTCCTAGCTAGTTGTTCCAGTGATCAGATTTTGCTGATCCCTGGGCTTTGTATTTGGTTTCTGTGTTCCTCCATTTTCTTGTGTGGCCAGAGGTAGTTTCTTTACTCACCAGTGGGAGTGGGGAGTACTGAGCTGCTTGTTTGTCCTCAGAGGAGTGGTTAGAAGCAGCAACTGGTAATTCTTTGGCCATTTTGGGTCATTTCCTGTTTTTTCCAGCCCCCTGCTATAAAGCACGCAGTAGCGCACTTTAGCGCGGAGCTGCTACCGTTGCACACTACGGCAGCGCCGGTTAAGCAGATTTAAACTATTAGGGCTACCTAAAGTCCACTCTTCAAATTTTCCCTTAAAACTACCTTCCTCAAAGTATACTACTGTTCTATTTAGTGTATCCTACAACTATAAATTATCTCTACTTGACTCCCAAGTAGACTATTCTCTATCTATATAGCTAAGCACTTGCTCCTACAGTACTTATCACCTCGATACAGCACTCTTGTTATAGAAAGTCCCCCCAAAAAAAGCAAACCCCATTTCTTGGTCACCCACATCCCCCAGAACATTTTTTTAAAGTTTTTCTGTCTATTCCTTCTAGCATGTCGAGGGATCAGTTGCTAATGTCCTCTCCTGCTCAGCTGGTGAACCTGGGAATATTGAGGCAATGTTACAATTGCCTCATGTACACAGACAACCCTCTCCTCCTCCCACAAAACACAAATACATGCGAGAGATGCAACTATATGGCCAAGCTGGAGGCTGAGCTCTCTCAACATAAGACTGGCAAGACCAGACAGGAGGAGAAGGTAACCACACACACCATAGACCCAGTCTCACATAATACCATCACAATCTCAAATCATACACATAAACACACAAAGACATACTCGGAGGCTCTGATCAAAAATCTACCAAAACAGCAGAGACCACCAAAGCAGACACCCAAACAACTACCACCTCAGAACACAACACCTGCAACACATAGACCACACAGTCAGAGTGTCAAGCAGTCACAGCCCTTAAGGCCAAACACAATGCCAGACATACTAGTCATTGGTGACTCCATAGTCAGACACACTGACGTCCCGCTCACCAGACTGAGTAAGGAGAAGGTCACAGTAAGCTGCCTGTCGGGTGCTAGAATCCGCCACATAACGCATGCACTCAGGTCTCTCAACAGCAGGTACAAGTACGACTCAATCATTGTCCATGCTGGTGTTAACGACCTGAGACGTACCTCCTTGGACTACATGAAAAGAGACATAGAGGAGCTCTCTGATTATGTAGCCCAAGCAGGTATGACCCTGACCTTGAGCAGTATCCTACCTTCACCAAGAATGATGCCACAATACAGAGATAAGATGATCAGCTTTAACAATTGGCTTAAGCTCTGGTGTCATTCAAAGGGGATCCAATGCCTGTCTGCCTGGGATGACATGCTGGACAAGCCACGCTGCTTCGCAAGGGACGGCTTGCACTTGTCACCCCTGGGATTCCGGATTTTGGCAAAGGCTCTTGCCACCCCCATAGTGTCTTTTTTAGGCAAGGCTCAAATTCTAAACCTACCACCCTAGAACAAAACAAAGAAACAAAACTAAGGGTAATGCTGCTCAATGCCAGAAGTCTCAACCTCAAGATGCACGCACTCGAGGCCCTTCTCAGTATGGAGAACATCGATGTCTGTGCTGTGACAGAAACCTGGTTCAAGGCTCCTAAGAGCACCCCAGCACTATCAGGTTTTACCTCATATCATGCGTTCCGGCCCCAAAACCCGGACAATACCAAGAAAGGAGGAAGGGTATCCATATTCATCAAGGACACCCACACCTCAAGATTGGTGGCATTGCACGATGCATCGGAAACCATCCAGGTGCAATTAACCATAGGCAAGACTGCTCTGCAATTTGTAGCATGTTACAGGCCACCCTCGCAAACTCAGGAACCTCATATGGCCTTCCTGAAAACACTGGAGGGGATAAATGTATCTCCAAACACCATCATACTAGGTGACTTCAACTACCCTAATATAGACTGGGAACACTACTCAAGCCCAAACACTCTAGCCCAAAAGTTCCTGGAATTCATAAACTCAAATGAAATGGAACAACTAGTCACCATCCCCACAAGAGGAGAGAACATACTTTATCTCATCATCACGAACATGGGAGCACAATGTTCAACGCCAGAAGTATACCCCTCACTGGTGAGATCTGATCACAAACTAATCTCGCTGGAGGTCCTCATCCCGCCCCCACCCAAAATGAAAAAGACCACAGTAAAGAACTTCTCGAAAGCCGACTTCACACTTCTAAAGACTAGTGTGGTCTCCTTTAAGGCCCCTGAGCTGGCGGTTAACATTACTCAAACCGCTGAATCACTTACAAATGCCTTCTACCAGCACCTGCAGGGCTGCATGGATCAGGCAATCCCAAGCAAAACAAAGACTCTTTGTACCAAAGGCAAGCGTCCAGTATGGTGGACCCCAGCCATAAACAAACTCTACAACAAAAGGAGAAAGCTACTACAAGATAGAGCAAAATCCTTAAAAGGTAAGACACCGCTGATCACTATAAGTAAAAAGCTAAGAGCTCTCATAAATTCATCCAAAGCTAATTTTGAGAAAAAAATAGCTAAGGACTCTAAAGACAACCATAAGGCATTCTTTAGCTATGTCAGAAACCTAGGAGGAAACTCCCAGATATGCTCAGAATTAATTCAAAATGATGAGAAGATTACTGATCCTACAGACATTGCCAACATACTGGCTGACAGGTTCAGTGCAAACTTCTCCCCCCTCCCCCCCTAAAGGAGAGATATCTGTACCAAATGATTGTAGCCCCCAAAACATCTCTAACGCCCAGGTGAGAACTGCTCTCTCCAAGGCAAAGAACACAGCATCCATGGGACCTGATGGTGTCCCCGGCTGTGTGATCCATGAACTCAACGAGGAATTAAACCCACAGTTAGGACAGCTGTTCAATCTTAGTCTCACCTCCGGATACGTACCCAGGGAGTGGCGCACAGCGACTGTGGTCCCACTCCACAAAGGCAGTGCCTCTACCGACCCTGGAAATTACCGTCCCATTAGCTTGACAAGCCTTATCTGCAAAGCCATGGAGAGGATCATAATGGATCTCATAAATAAAGACATAGGGAAATTGCAGACTTTGGATCCAACCCAGTTTGGCTTTGTCAAAGGCAGATCATGCCTTTTACACTTGGTTGACTTTTTCGAAACAGTCACCAAGGCCATTGACGAGGGAAAGGCAGTCCATACAGCCTACCTAGACCTGGCGAAGGCTTTCGATACAATACCTCACTCGGGTATCATTGAAAAACTCATCAACTTAAATGTAAACCCTTACATTACAAGATGGGTTGCAAACTGGCTGAGTGACAGAACCCACAGGGTCAGAGTTGCTGGCGCCATGTCAGACTCAAAGCCTGTCACAAGTGGTGTCCCACAGGGCTCAGTCCTGGGCCCACTCTTGTTTGGCATCTACTTTTCTGAGGTACAAGCAAACACAGGAGGGTTATGGCTGACAAAGTTTGCAGATGACTGCAAACTGGGCACCGTAGTTGAAAACACATCCGACACAGATATCCTTCAGAAGGGTCTCATAGAAATGGATAACTGGTGCCAGAGCCATGGCCTTAAGTTAAATGCCAAGAAATGCATAGTCATACCCTTCGGGAAAAATAAGGTTACCCCTAGCTACCATATAGGTGGCAATCCCCTGAACACAGAAGAAGTTATTAGGGACCTGGGAACCCAGGTTGACAGTAGCCTTTCATTCGACACTCATATTGCTAAAGTAGTTAGGAAGACCTTCTACACTGCCCACCTTATCATGAAGGGATTCACATCTAGATCAAGGGAAGTCATAGTCTCCCTATACTCATCACTCATCAGACCAATGATCGAATACAATGCCCCATTCAGAATGTATCTGACCCGACACTTGCAGTAGCTGGAGAGGCCACAAAAGTTCCTCACCAAAAGGATAAAGGGTCTCAAAAATCTGTCTTATGCTGCCTGACTGAAAGAACTCCAGTTATATTCAGTTGCCTACCGCTTGCTTAGAGGTGACCTATGCCTGACATACAAGGCCATGTCAAACCCAGATTTGATGAACATGCTTCATCTCAAAAAATCTAGATCCCTCAGAGCCACAAGGGCGGGAGACTTAAACCTCGACACGGTTATTAATAGGACGTGCTGGAGGGATAGATTCATCACCCAAAGACTCCCTGTGCTGTGGAACAAAATCCTGGTTTATGTGAGGCAGAGCACCTCGCTGGCCTTGTTCAAGAGGAATCTTGACCAATGGATGGGAGATCGCAGATACACCCCAGGGGTTACCTCAGTGTCACTGCTCGACAGAGGCACAGCAAAATAATGGGCATAGTTTCTCCAAACTAAAGGGGTGGCGTAAGCCACAAAACTATGGGCTAGGCTTATAAATGCCCTCGGGCAGATAGCCTAGTATGAACTTATGAACCTATGAACCTATAAAAGTTTGGGTAGATTACTAGCTAGTATATCCACATATGTGGGCTTATGTGTTTGTTCCTTAGTTCATAGGTTCATAGATTAGTACTAGGCTAGCTACCCTTGTGGGCAATTTTGAGCCTAGAAAATTATTTGATGTGAGAGGCAAACCCTGCACCTTATGTCTGTAAGGTAAAAACCTTAACTATTATGCTGACCCCTGCCAAGTATTGAACCCAGGGCCCTCTGAACTACAACATAGTGCATTAGCCACTAAGCCAACTCAGCTTTTGGTAGTGAGTATTTTGGGTGTAACAGTGACAACCTGGTTTGCATTTTTCATATGGATATATGATAGCTTTGCCTCCAATGACATTGTGTATCTACATCTCTCACAGACTGTGTTTATCTTTTCTAAAATTAAATGGTTGTCAGTGAACATAAGAACGTTACTATAATGCCTTAGGATGCCCATATCCACTAGGTCAGAAACACAGATGACAGTAAAGCAACTATTTGTTATACCAGAGCCTTAGTAGATGGGAAGGAGAAGGGTATAGTCTCTTAAAGGTGTAGCTGAGTGTTTAGCAGTATGCTATTAGGCGACCTGCAGTGGTGCTTCCCTCTTTGCAAACTGGCAGCTCTTTGAGCAGCTATGACCAGTGGGAGACTATGGAGAGCATTTCTTATAGAGGATTTTAAACCACAGAAGTTTGCTTATATACAAGACACTGGGAGCCATGTTTGCAAGATGCACAAATGTGAGGCTTTTATACCAGCAGGATGAAAGACATTTATACAGTGAAGCCCTCAGACCAATCAGATAGACACACAATAAACCTTCCACCAACAGTTGCCAGCTCAGATGGGTTGAATCAGCCCTCTGTTCCCATTGAGGGACAGAACAAAACCTACTTAATGTAAAACAAACTGGTTTTGAGCTCAAGTGCTGCAACAGATATTTTACAACAAAAGGCAGACCTCCTGTCGAATCAGTAATCCTTGGAAATAAGTTTGCAAACCCTGAAAAATGTTCCCAAATACAGAAATATCTGCCAGAAAATATAGCATATCTGCTAGCCAACAAATTCAGCTCCAGTATATTGTTCCACTGTATTTGTCCCCTATCAGGCCCATCACTGAGTACAATGCCTCCAATATATATCTAACCAGATGCATGCAACAAGTGCATAGTCCACATATGTTCCTCACCAAAAGAATACAGGGCATAAACCAAATGTTCAATGCAGGTCATCCCAAAGACCTGTGTCTATACTCTGAATTCCTACAGACTGCTGAGAGGCAATCTATGCCTAACATACAAGGCATCCCTGAATCCCACCCTGTGATGAACCTTTTGCATATCTGGAAAATGAAAAGTATCAGAATTTCTTGACCTGGGGATTTAAACTTTGCAGGCAACATAAATACAACAAATTTGAGGGGCAGGTATGTGTCTCACAGAGTACCCCTTCTCAGGAACAGGCTTTTCATCTATGTGAAGCTGAGCTCTTCACTAACCTTTTCAAGAAAAACCTAACCAGTGTATGGGAAACTGAAAAAAACACCCTGAGTCTAACACTTATTTCTCTAATTAACAGAGGCAGCCTGCAAATCCTGCCCTAGTTTACACATATCCCTTAAAAATAACCTCTAAGGCACATAAACTTGTGGGATACAATTGGGATGCTTGTCTAGTCTTATAAGGGCTCCAGTGGTCATTAGCCTAGTGTACACCTATGAACCTATGACATTAATAATTAGCATAAAACATTCTATAGCATATTTTTCACAGTTGCAAACATACATATTTATCTTCAATATACAAATGTTTCAGTCATCCTTGATGCACATATACTACGTTGTTCATTAGCTTTATTAAACCATTTAAAATTAGCCCAGGAAATCTTTAAAAGATAGTAGGTAGGAGGGTAGCATGATGGTTAAGGTATTTAATTTATAGACACAGGGTGCGGGGTTTAATTCTCAAGTGGGGTAATTGATTAAATTTAAAATGGTCCACAAGGACAGTTATCAAAGTACTTATCTATAAATCATATAGCTAACAATAAAAAGGCCCCACTCCCACAAAGTAATATTTTGCCATTTACAGACACATTAGCTATGATGAGGACAGACCTAATTAATAGCTGATTTGCATGTCTCTGAATATGCTATTCACAGACACATTAGCTGTGATGAGGAGAGTGTTAATATCTGATTTACATGTCTCTGAATTGCAGTTACTACTATGGCATGCAGCTCATTGTTGATCTGGATAAAGCGGTACTAAACTGCCACTCATGTAGGCATTGGCATCACCCTATATATTCTCCCACACGTACAAATACACATTCAAAACAACACACACACACACACACACACACACACACACACACACACACACACACACACACACACACAGACACACACACACACACACACACACACACACACACACACGCACACACACATGCACATACACACTACAGTCCCTGTTCCTGACTTTCATGTCTTTCCGTGGTTACCCCCAACCCATGAGCCCTGTAATAGTGTAACTGTCATTACTGCATGTGTCCAGGATGCCTGCTGGCTAACAATTTCCCCCACCCCTTGACCAATGTAATAGTTTACTGTTTCCACCACCTGCAATCCCTTACTAATGTATGTGCCATTATGGCACATTTGTAGACTTCCTGGAGGCTAGTGTTTCTTTATGACCCCCACCCCATCCCTGTACTGATTTTCTTGCCATTATGGCATATTTGTAGACAACTTGGTGGCTAGTATTTACCCATAACCTGATCTCAGTACTGTTGTATGTGCCATTATGATACATTTGAAGTCTTCCTGCTGGTATGTGTTCCAACCCCCCCCCCGATCCCCAAACTGCTGAATGTGCTATTATGGCACAATTATAGACTCAATGGTGGCTAATACCCCTCCACCCCTGAACCCTGTACTTATGTACGTGCTGTTATGACAATTTGCATATTCCCTGGGCCTAGTGTTCCCTCATCCTTGATCCCTGTTCTGAAGTCAGTGCCATCATGACACTTCACTGTAGAGTAGTTCCTGCTATCTAGTGGCTTTCCCCTTGTCCTATTTCCCTAATCACTGTCAGCTTAAGTAGATGACTACTGTGACATGGTGGAGCTGGCCATGGATATCTCGAAACACTCGGAATGTAGATGCCTTCCTGCAGGCAGCTCTAGGGGGGAAAATTACATGGCTAATTATCATATGCCTCCCCCCATTATCATTTAGCACAGCTGCAGGCTCAGTTCTACATGACATTCACTTCTTTGTGCTAAAGTATCATGCAGCACTGTGTTAGGGCTGTTCCTGAATCCCAAAAGGCTTCCTTAACGCACACAAATGTATACACATTATGTTACTCTCATAAATATCCCCATTGACGGAGATGAGCAAGATTTCTTTGTTTATTTGAGGTTTGTTCTAAGATACATAAATGCCTGATCTGACTTTTAACTTCATAAAGAAAACTTTACTAATACTAAACTAATACTAAAACCCAGCAGTAGCAGTACCAATCTGTATGTTGAATGAAATGCTGCTCAAAACATTTAAGGTAATAATTTGTTTTAAATCTAATTGATCAAATAAAGTTGCAATCAATGGCTGCAAAAAAATTCTATGGTCCAAAATTCCCTGACAGAGGTTCAAAGAAAGCATAATAAACATGACAAGAGATCAAAAGAATATTCCAGGACAAATTTAGCTTTGATTGTTCATCAAATAAAAGGAAAACATAGACACATAAAAATCACAGGCATGCTGCTTTTTCTCTGAATATTTCAGCTACACAAAGCCACATAGTCCTGTGTTCTGTATTATTATTTACTGAGAATTTAATGAGTATACTTTGGAACAAATAGCATATTTTTTATATCAAATTTTATGGTCTTACTATTTATGCTGCATAAAATGCCACCTTCAAATGCTGTACACTGAATGATGTTTTGCAATTTTGTAAGCAATTTAGACTCCATGTTTGAGGTTGTTCAATAGATAAACTACAGTCAGTATCTACAAGCGGAATGGACTTGCATAGGCAGATTGTTAAGTGTATGTGTATTTACAAAACAAAGCAACAGAAAGGTAACCGTGAAAATGTACAATTTAAATCTTATTGAGATTCTAAATACCTTTTTCATCAGTTTTCCAAGTAAAAAAAATTCCAATAAAAATACTTTTGATTATTAGGCAGAAAATAATGTTTCTGCTATATCTGCAGATGTATCTCAGATCTGTGGTAATAAAATCAGGGAGCAAAACTCCTGTCAAAGAAGTGAATGCAAGACATGAGAAGAACTAGTATTTTGGCTGGAAAACAACAAAAGCTGTTATGCATGCATCTCAAAAAATGTTTCTGCTATAAAAGATTGCAATATGATCACAGAATTCACTTGAACAATTGCAACCAATTCAAACATTTCAGAATGATTCATTCTAATGCCACAGATTAAAAACAGTTTTCTTTTTTCACAAGAGGCCAAGCTCCCTGTATCCCATGCATATGTGTGTGCCTGTTTGTGTATATATAAATATATACGGAGTACAGATATTTTATCAAAATATTGTTTCACGTTGTCGCCTCACAGTAAGACGTTGTCCTGTTCGATTCTCAGCTAGAGTGTCTTTCTGTGTGGAGACATGCGTGAATGGGCGTACCTTCATTGAAGGTTGTGTGTCAGGGCTGGCAACTCGGCACATAAAAATCTACTGCCAATCATTAGCGGACCGGAGTTCCACTGTGGCGACCCCTAACTGGGAAAAGCCGAAAGACACAACAATTGTTTCACTGATGTATGAAAATCCAGCACAACTGAATTGGCTTTTCCTGAGCAGGACCATGATACAGTGAGGAGTGAATTTACCTTCTCCAGTCTGTAGTGTGATCTCAGAGTTAGTATATACATATATATATATATATATATATATATATATATATATATATATATATATATATATATATATATATATATATATATATATATGTATAGGTTTATTATCATATATTTGATTGTCATTTAGATGATTGAACATGTGCAAAAATCATTTGAGAGTTCGATCACCACAATGTCGAAGCTGACATTAGCGAACAGCCACTATTGTCAGCTTCAACACTGCGGTGCGGATCGCACTATAGTGGGGATCAGGAAATGTACCCTTACCCTCACTGTAGTGCGATCTCAAGTTTGTATATATAAGTAGGGGGGTGTGCAGAGGGGCTTATCCCCCTGCAAACATTATTGTTAGTTGTGGGAGGATGTGAGCATTTCAGCAGAGTCGATATTTGACATTGCTATGCTCCGTTCAATATTTCGGTTGCTCTGTGTTTTGATTTCTGACAATATTTGTCTGAAATCGTTGCTTTCATCTAAATGACATTCGCAAATATGATAGTAAACCAGATATATATATATATATATATATATATATATATATGTGTGTGTGTGTGTGTGTGTGTGTGTGTGTGTGTGTATTCGACAATGTGGCAGACATGCAGTGGGTCTTACCTCCAGGCAACAAACAGGTATATCTTTTGTTTTTCCATTATTTTATTGATTAACATTTTGAGTTTGATCATTTGTGGTTCAGTGTGATGAAATGTCATGCACCCATACCCACACACACATACACACACACGCACATATATCTATAGCTATCTCTCTCTCTCTCTCTACATATATATATATTTATATATATATATATATATACATATATATATATATATATATATATATATATATATATATATATATATATATATATATATTAAAACATATACATATGTATGGTTCCTACCAGAAGGATAAAAGTTCCCAAGACAGATCATCAAAAGAACAAACCAGGAGCATCAAAAACCCAGACGGTCAAACAATAAAAACATTGATTGTGTGGATTGATGTACAGTGGGGACTGGGGTTTTATTCCTTTTCCCACTATGGTGAGATCTCAGAGTTTGTATATATACTTTGGAGGTGGTATAGTGGGGTGCAGGGACACTTGGATCCTGCAAAAATGCAGATGTTGCGGGGCTTTTTTGTTTTTCATCTTTCCAGGATTTCAATGCTCCTGGTCTGAGCTTTTCAGATTTGCTTTTGTGAGCCCTTGTCCTTCTGATACAGATGGATATTAATAAAGGTATACCAGCTCCATGGTCAGACAGCATTGGGGGAATATGAAACTCCCTATAGCAGTCTGCAACAATTATGGTTTCTTTGTAAAATGCATGAGCAAATGATTTCGAGCCAACTACTAAATAATGAAATAGGGCACAGCCCCATAAGAAAGGAGTCTTTACTCACCAGGACTAAAACAGACATGCCCTAGGGATTCATTACCAATTGTGTAGGCTTTGTGTGAAGCCTACACAATTACAGAGCTTTTGTGTGATGATGAGAAGCATGGCTCATTGAATATGCACACTGCTCATCATGCTTACACATTTCCAAGCACTGTTTTATGGCTGCAGCAGTGCTGGCGACCAGGAAATGGTGCGGGGAATCATGTGTACACAATGTAAAGAAACTCCTTGTCTGTGAGCAAATGTATTAGTGTGAGCACGAGCGGACAGTTTTTATGTGAAGTAAGGGCAAGTGAGTTATAAGAATTTAGATAAGGGGAAGTGAATTTGGGAGAATGTATAGAAAATGCAATATTAATAGTAATGCGATAAGTATGATAGCAGGATAAACAGAAAAAATGTGCTCAATTCACACATTCAAATATTTATTTATTTCAGTTTGATTGCGTTCATCTAAATGACATTCGCAAATATGATAGTAAACCATATGATGATGATTTCACAACAAACATATGCAACAGAAATACGTTCACATTGATGTTCATAATAAATGATCCTGTTTCCATTTGTTTACCCATATAGACGGATGAAAACAGGCATGGTAAAATGGATGTAAGATGGACACAATGCAACTTTGTAAGAAAGGAAAGTAAATATGATATTAATGTTCATAACATGGTGAGTTGAGATAACAGCAAGGGCAGTGGATACATCTGAGGCTATTACCATTTACTGCAGTTATTGAATATATGTATGTATTTATAGCGAATGTATGCGTGATAACAGATTATAGTGCTGCATCTGCTGCTTCATCCTGTAATAACAAGGCATGAGCTGTATAGCAACTTTGTTATGCACAGTTGAATGGGACTTGTGTTACCACTTGCTGTCATTGGACAGCCATAAGATGGAGGCTATCTCACCTCAACATATTTATTAGACAAAAGTGTGTTTTATATCCATGTACATCATAAACACTAATGTAATAGCACTCAAAATACACAAGTGACAAATAACAACATAGATCTGATGACACTACAGACGTTCAAGATCTCCGTTTGTAAATGGAGCACATCTGTTTCATGATTACACTGGGCATGCTCACAAGACATTATAATGAACACTACCATAACATCATGTAATCAACACAAACACACAAGAAAGTGTTCAAACACAGGCCCAATCGCACTTTATGATGATCTGGCATCATGACATACAGAAAGGCATGTTATGTAAGTACTCATGCCCAATAAAGCTGTACAGTGTGAAGAAAACAATTAAAGCAAAACATAAATGTGAGGTGGACATGCAAGACAGTGCATTCTTATTTGGAAATTAAGTAATGCCTGTCAACAATCAATGACATACTCAACGTTTGCATTTGAAAAATAGGCATACTGTGTGTGTCATGACCAACGCACTTGAAGGGCTTACAGCACTTCCTTTTTATAATGGGTATGGATCCCCTACCATAGATGGTGATGCCTTATAATTGCTGCCCTTTGACAGTGACATCAATACTTCCTTTGTCTAAGCTACTCCTGTCTGTGAAAGATATGCCATTGACAGGTGTTAAAAGATTGAACCTCCCTGCCTATCATTCTACAAACTCTACTAAGTTGTGTATTGACTGCATCTGGCACACAACTGGACCTTGTCACAAATAAATGAAATGAATATGTGAAGTAATAAATAACATTTGAGGATAATTTGCACAATATGATTTTGTGAGAATGATGGCAAGGAGGTAACTATGTTGATGTTCACGCAACTGTTGACAGGGCAATATCAGTATTTCTTGGCCAAGAAAGCTGTTCTTGTTGTTTTGTGCAACAACATTGTCCTAGAATTGAATCCCACTCTATCTGTGTATATATGCTATACAAGTCATTACTTAATATATGTTATGTAGGCACACTCAGCACAATATTTGCAGAACAAATGTTTCTTTGGCAGGGTATTGCAAAATTACTTTGTATTTCTGTCTCAAAGGTACAAATTATGAATAAGAACTTCATGCAGTGTTGTTTGTGTAATCTAAGTACATTCATAGAATGTTGCATTTTGCTGGAATTAAACAGCAAGCTATGAAATTCCACTGACTAACAAAATATGTATGAATCGAGTACACCACAGTGGAAGTCTTAAGAAAGCTATGAGATGGCAACTATGTGAAGTCATTACATCATATGATTGTGATGCAATTTTCATGAGATAAAAGGGATGAGTGAAGTTTTTCCCACTGCAGTTGCCTACATTACAACACTTGTAAATGTCAGTAATGTATAACAACAATACGACACACTATGCTTATAGTCAGTTAATGTGTGTTTTGAACATCTGGCTATATGGCGACAGTAGCTACATGTTCTTGGGAAGAATGAACATGTCATGAAGCAAGTGGTGCTACAATTGTGCAGTGTTTATGTCTTTGAAGCTGTGAAATCAGGTTATTGCTAAAACACATATGTGCACCTATACTTTATTTAAAAAACTTTGCTATATGTGCCTTTATCACACAGCATTGCCTGCTGCTAGTTATACCCAAACACATGTGATGCATCATGTAGTCATCAATTAGATATGAAAATGGATAGCAATCATGTATGATGTGTGGATAATCATAGATTCAAACATATGCCTTACTAAGGCAACAGCATACAGAAAATTGTCTCAGAATCCTTCAAATTTCCCAAAGGAAAGCTAACTGTTTTCCCATGGCATTGGCATTATCCAATAAAGTATTTCTGTTTTAAAACTGAACTTATATTGCTGGAATGGAAATCCCTAGTCATACATGTACACAACTGATAGGTGGCTGACAACATTACTACCTATTTGCAATTCACAGACATACTGACACAAGTAATTCTAAGGAGTAATGGCTAAATTTGAACACACTACACAAGATCCCAACGTATAGAACAATGCCTGGATCATATTTGCTGCATGTTGTGTCACTTTACAGTTGTGATAGTGCACATTTAAGTAGATGCCATCACCATTCTTTCAAGCATTGATGTTCTTCTACTGTAGAATATATGAAGGTGGTTGAAGTACACAGTAACACTACATGGCTACATGCTTTAGAAGCCTTCCCTACACAGCATTACAAAAAACACACACAGGCAGCAGTTAGTCACTGCTGGATTCAAACCTCCTCCCTCTATACTTAAGCAGTTTAGAAAGCAAAGTATCAACAGCTAACACCACAGGATAACTCATAGGAGCCCTGTGATGTTGTTCAATTCTGATAGCATGATGTAAGCATTGTGTTTCCAAAACTGATGATCACCTGTGGGTAACACAAATTTATAGGGTAGTCCTCTGCCAGTGAAAATTAACAAGTCATGGACAGAATTTTAAATGGCATTACAGATAGTCACATTATTTACCCAATGCTGATATGAGTCCTCAACCTATCTAAATACATAATACATAAAACAAAGAATTGGTGCAAGTGCAACAGGAGATGTCTGAAGAGTAAGGGCACATAGTGCACCTTTGACATGATGGACTCATCAGTGTGATGTAGAGAAGATGTTTTTGGTAAAAGGGTGATAAAGGAATGTGGGCATCCTTTCCCATGTTAAAATCTTCCCTGACTGGAAGTGGCTATAGCACATCTGTTCAGGAAGCTGTATGCACCTGACATTGCAGCCACACAGGCACATTCCTCAGTGTGTGAATTTAAAATTCTACCTGTAGAGTTACACAGTCTAGAGAACACAATATTAGCTGCATGTACCACAGGAGAACTTTGAATCTTATGGGGATAAAGTGCACTTTTGACATGATGACTTCATTGGTGTGTTGCAGAGAAGAACCTCACAGATACCCAATCTACAGAACACTGTATTAGCCGCAAGCACAACAGGAGAAGTCCAACTCTTAATGGGAACAGTGCACTTTTGACATAATGACCTCATCAGTGTGTTACGGAGAAGAGGTTTGTTGTAAAATTGGGTAAGGGGATGGTGGAATACTCACCCAGCGTAATGTTTTCCTATTACTGTAAGCTGATACAGCACATCTGTTCAGAAAACTATTTGTACCTGATATTGAAGCCACACACACACACACACACACACACACACACACACACACACACACACACACACACACACACACACACACCTAGTTTAACCCCTCTTTTCCACCTACTGCTACCTCCCAGGCAGACACACAGTCACATATGCATCCCCTTGCATACACTCCTGCACACCTGTTCACACTTCTGTTAATAGTAAATAGTAATAGTAAACTCCCCAGAATTTACCTGTACCATGATGAGTGAACATGGCTAAAACCATGAAGTGCAAAGAGTGGCCATGCTAATCTAAATGGCAGAGTGATTCCATGAATTGCCCAGCACGTAGTTACCAATGATGAGAAATGAGCTTCCTACTTATCTAGTTCTTCCTCAAATGACTTATATGACTGCTACAGGTGTATTATGAAACACATGGAGTATTTTATTGCTGATGAAAACATGGCTTATGGAAACAGTTTTGAATCAAGGATGTTTATTTGTTAACACAGAAGGGAGGAATACACATACAGACATACTAAGAGATTTTGGTTTATCATCATAATTATTCAACCATCCGCAGTGGTGCAGTAGTAGCATTGTTGCCTCACAGCAAGAGGTTCTCCTGTTTGATTCTCGGCTGGAGTGCAGGGAGTGGCTTCTGTGTGGAGTCTGCATGTCCTCCCCATGGTTGGGTGGGCATTCGAAAGACATGTGTAAATGGGTTTGCCTTCGTTGAAGGTTGAACATCGAGCTGGCATTCGTCAAAATCTACTGCCAATCATTAGTGGACCGGAGTTCTGCTGTGGCGACCCCTAACCAGGAAAAGCCGAAAGACAACAACAACATCATAATTATTCAGGCAAGATCTGTATAATCCAGTCTTCACAATAAGGATGAAGTGCATCAATACAGCAGCAGGATAACTGTGAGCTACGAAAATATGTATCAGCAGTTATACCACCAGGAGTCATACCAAACATTGAAAAACACTTCAGGATACATCTGGATTCAAACCTTGATAGTATTCTAAGAAAAATCTACAGAACCTCAGCATTATTTAAACATACCACATAGGAACTCCTACTTCACAAAATTGCAATATGACAAAAGATTGTATTAAAGAAGACTGTATGTATTACTCTTTATTACCCTCTTGACAACTGTGTGCTGTGCATTCAGCTCTTTAGCTTGTTCAACAGACGATTAGCCAGACTATACATAGCTAAGTACAGCGGTGAGAAGGACACCATAATAATGTGGTCAAAGGGAAAAACTCAAAACATTTTGTCGTAAGCTGTGCAATTCCATTTAGCCTCAGTTGCAGCTGGTGCTCAACACCAAATATTGCACAAATGCAAGGGAGAAAGACTACTGACACAGAAGGGATACGATGCACAGATTGGGAGAGGTAGGCAGGGACCGAGTATCTTATAACAGAAGCAGGATAATGCTGGCTCATAACAATGTGTAGGCAACAGCTACGTATAAAACAGTGTACTAAAACCAGTCAGTAACACTTAGCTAATTCTTGGATTAGAATGCTTAAAAGTCAGAAAAATTTGTCAATTGAGCTGAGCATCTTCTCATCATGTGACAAAAGTGCTTCCACTTCATACACTTTAAATCACATGACTGAAGGACAGTGATAACTTACTGCAGCAGCAGGGGTGAACAGGGAAAGAGGGAGATGAGCAGAGTGACAGCAACAGTATTTTCCTAGGATATGTAGGACCATTTGTATGGTGTGTTAGTCATGCACTTCCTCAAATTAATCTGTCATGCTATGTACAATAAAGTGCTTGTTATAGGGGGCAATTAGGGGTAGGAGATTATAACGAACATTAAGACATAAGAAGGATAAGGGTGGCTTACTAAGTCTCCCTGCTGAGGATGGAATGTTTTTCAAATGCTTTCTTGCTGCACTATTCAAATGTTATGTTAATGAAATATTAGAAAGGGAGATGCATACAGACATTTGCAGTTAACCATATGATAGAAATAACTGTTATGAAATTATAATGTTACCTTCAGCTGTAATTAAACCATGACACTGCAAAATATCATTCTACAGACATGGGAATTATCTCACCATATCACATGGGAATATCTAGTTTATTATATCCAACAGTCTAAGAACTGTTATAGTAACTGTTAAACAGTGGTGCCTTTAGAATGCCTTTTGTCTGTATTCCCATAGCGCAGTGCATTTAAGCATATCTGCTCAAAGTGAACATTGCTAGTGTGGCTGAAATTAAAATCTTCAGCTTTTGCCATTGAAAGTTAAATGGCATTTGCTGTCGCTCAGCATTTGTACGTTATGAGAACCTCTGCACAAATGTTAAGGAGAAAAAGGGAAGGCTTATGCCATTTCTTGCCATGTGTGTTGTGTGTGATTGTATTTTTTGAGAAGATTAAATGTATGAAAAACGGATTGAAGAGAAAGTAATAAAAACGGGGGTGGCAAGCAGAGGGTAGAACACAGGGGGAAGAATATGGAAATTTGCAGGATGGTGGTGGGAGAGTACAACAGCTATCCACTTCAACAGAACATAAATGTAACATTGTACACACAATTTCATGACTTTGGAAAGTCACCACACCAGAGATGGGTAAAAAGAACAGAATAATTTTGTATTTCCAATTGGACCAAATCAAGTGTGTCAAGATGACATATAGACAAAGTGGAGAGCTATGTATGGGGAAGGTCCTCAGGAATGAGAAGGTGAGGTAGGTAGGTAAGTTAGCTAGCAGGTGCAGACATACAGGACATATGAGGCAGACAGGGATGCTGATGGACACAAACGGTTGGAGGACACCATGCTAGGGGGTTGTTAGAAGACCTCATAGTTGCATCCATGTCCAACTTGAGAACAGTGAGAATCTGGTCCACAGTCTCTGAATTGTCATTAGTGTTTGCTGTGTCAGTTGACTGGGTCAGTGCTAGATATGACATTTTTTTGGCAAAATGATGCAGGACCTTTTCAACCCTGAATATTCATGCAACGAGGCCCCTCATCATAATGCCTCCACCAGCCCTGTCAGCTCTTGGTGGATGGTAAAATCACCACCTCCATTGCCATTACTCCCAGAGGTGCCAGTGAACTAGCAGCCAGAGCATGGTTGTGGAAGCAACATTGACAGGTTATGACCAGATGTGCTAGGGCTGCCACAGCCATGTGTGGAGGTATGGTGGGCAGAACCCCAGTGTTTGCTCTTAATCAATGGCATGGCACATTACTTATTTTTTTCAATATATTTACCAATATGATGCATACATAAATACACCTTGGCCACATCCATATATGATAGGAAGGTATTAATGTGTCATAAATCCAATTAATCACAGTGGGGTGATATGAATAATAGAGTCATGTAGTTCACTGTGCCATATCAGATATCAGCTTTTCAAATTAAGATAACTGCATTTGCAAATATTGAGTTGTTAGTATGCAATACTGAAGTTAAAACATCTTATAAATACTGGTCTGTAAAAGCATCTAATATTTGTTTCTGGGCATTGTTCCCACACACAATTAATCTGATGTATTCATAGCCTAAATGCAATAAAAAAGAGCTATAGGCTTGACATTAAAGTTAAGGTATGCCTGCTTAAGATGATAAGGCAGTGATGGACTGGGAGTTTTTCTGTGCCTTGCAATCAGAACATGTGCATACTTACCCCATGCTATCTGAGGTGAGTTAGTCTCTCTTGATGCACCTCATGGTTTTTTGCTATTTCTGTTACAACTGTGCAGTACAGAAAAGAAAAAAAAGAAATATTTCAAAACATTATGAATAACTGAGTTGACTGTTTAATTTCTACTGTATCATAGACAGATGATGGGTCAGTATACTAACACAACTGAGGGGTGTTTGCAATCTTAAGCTCATCCTCCCCATTGGCTCGGGAGGTCTGTCTAGTGGTGACAACATTGTTCCACAGTGTGTGGGATGTATTGGAGACAGCCTTAGCCAAGCTATTCCAAGCTTCAGCCTTATACTAAGACCCTAAATCTTAATCCTGCAGTACATTCCAGCAGTAGCACTTCACAAAGAATGCCAGAATAATTCCAGATTCCTCAACACCCTATCATTGTGCTTTAAATAGAACACCATCCCTACCATCGCCAGTCATGTGTGCAGCACTCACACTAGAAATTTGGGTCTGAATTGGTACACAGTTCAGATCTTACATTAACAGCTTATGAGCAAAGACATACAGTCTTGCAAACTTCATTTGCACAATTGGAAATACAGCAATGGCTTGCCAGATGCATTGACACTTATTATATCCAAAAACACAGAAGATGCTAAAATGGCACTGAGATTTGGCCATATGTGATGTTCAAACTATTGAGACATTGTCCACTGTTAAACCCTGATATGCTTTATGTTGTTGGTTATTAACACAGTTGTTTGAAGGATAAATGGTATGACTTATGACATATTGGGCTTTTGGGATTTACATACAACTAAGACTGAGTAGTACCACCTACGAATTGTACCCATTAGAAAAAAGGATAAAATGTTAATCTTTGCTTATTAGGTGTAAGTGCCATACGAGAACTTACTTTATAACATGGTAATTAGTGGTATACAAATAAAATTATGAATGGAGGTATACATCACATATGCCTGTATGTCAGTGACTTTACTTAGTGGTAGGACTGCGTTTATATTCAAAAGGAAGTATTTGTGTTTGCAGTTATATTACAGATGCATGTAGCTCCATGGCCTGGGTAATCTATATGGGTTAGTTTACTTCACAAGACTTGCTGTCATGAACACATACGTATGATATATAGTATTTCATAATTATGAAAAAAATATTGGGCACATCATACCTATGCATGTGCATTCTACATTAAATATCATCATTTTCATGTTTAATACAATTCACACACATGATATTGGGATTCTGTAGCAAGCAGTAAGGATATATCTATTGCAATAAACATACTTCTGATCATCATGGGCATTTACTGTGACATTCTAATCAGAATGCGGTGACAAATGACATTCTGACCCCCTCTGAAAAAATATCCACCAACTGGATTTGAGCCCTGCATCACCTGCTTTAGTTCTGTAAGCTCAATGCACTTACAACTTGTACCACAGGGAGAATTAACTGACATGTACATTTTCTTCACAGGGAAAATTGACATGTACATTTTCTTCACAAAGCGTTGACAGATGTACACCAGAGCCAGGATTGTTTGCACTGCAGAAGGCAGCCCAAATTAAACTTTTCATTTTTTTCCTTACATGGTGAACTGTAGTTCACTGATACGGACCACTGCTAGTACAGTCTACAATGCCAAATGGCACACAAATGATGAAGACAAAAGGCAAAAAAATGCTGAAATAGAAGAAACATTATGAAAAAGGAGTTACATGCACAGTTCTGCTATTTTCTCAACTTTTTTGTCTTTCAATCTGAACATAGGCTCCTTAAGAATAATTTATGTTCACACAGGTGCCACCTTCTCTGGATTAGAACCCCAGGAGAGCAGGCCATTCTCAAGACACACTTGAGATTCTTAACTGCACCTGCCACACAAACATACTGACGGGGTAAAAAGGAGGTTACATATACTCAAGATATAACATATCAACTGACATTACAGGTAGAAACAGAACCAAGTTCTGAATTTTGCCATGTATAATTTGCAGTTAGATGTGTGGATGGCTGTGATACTGGCAACATGGAAGATAATATTTTCCTGACACAATATAAAATAAAAAAAAAAATGAATATTGTAGCTCTTTTCTTCTCTTTAATTTCTCAACATCATCTCTTATTTATGCTTCTCTAACAAAATTTATTTGTGGTTTGCCTTGTAGTTGATTGTTTCAGTGCATAATCTACTTCCTTAGGGTTGCAGACACAATGTACATAAAGGCAGAAACTGCTGTCATAAACAATTCATATACATGTTAGGAATGTTGGCCTCCTAAGTCAGTCAATGTAGTCACAACATTTCTTGTAAGTCCATTCTCCTTGATGAATTCTGAGTAAGTGTACATCAAAGAGGACTGACTGTTAAAACCAGATTGTTCCTGCAGTCGGAATAATCATTCATACTTGCAAGCACTTAGTAGGTAACATCTTTGCAGAGATAGGGTAGTGCTTGCAGTTGTGTGGGTCGCTATACCATGTGTACATTCCTAGCAACTAGTGTAGATTTTGGAATTTATGAATGCTAATGAGTTCACACCTCATTTGCATATTCATAGTGCTCACAGAGATGAATCTGTGCTATATCAAGGCAATTGTGTAGACAAGGGAATTATATCGTAGTAAGGGAAACTGTTTGGATCTAAAAAGCTGCATGCTGCTATTGCTTTCAAAACCTGTTTATAGTGTCACAAGTTACTTGCTGCAATGGCATGTTATATTACAAAATGCTGTATTTCAATATTAATGATGGGTTGTATTTCACAATACACCCAAAGCTTTACTGACTACATTGTTTGTCCCTTGCTGGAGGCATAGGCACTTACATCAGTTACTTTTTCCGTTACAAATATCTGTGAAGAATGTGACATGAAATTATAGAAAACTTCCTATGCCTACTGGCCAGTTACTGCAGAAAAGTGCTGTATCACTGACAAGCAACGTCAGAGGGTTGACATTTGTAGGCTGTGATATATAACTGATTGCCCTTCACACAAGTGGACTTTCAAGAACAGTTTTAGCCATTTCTAATGTAAACGTGTATATTGCTTTTGTTAATGGTATAACGTGCTACTCAGTTTACACAAATGTTGTCCTCCGTATATAATATGTACACTTGCTTTTCATTTATTTTACATTTTTAGGGGGCCTGTATTTACTTTTGTACAGTAACATGGAGCTTTAATTTTTAAATTATTTTGTACATGATGGATGCATACATTCCTACATACATATTTATTGTGTTAACAATCTCTTGTGTCTTAATTATGCTTTATGCATTTCTTTTATTTTTCAGCTCATAAAAGGTTATGGTGTCCAACACAGCTGCACACTGTAAAACACCATACAGTGCTGCAAGAATGAAGTTATAAGCCTGTCAGTAAGTCAATTAGAAAGAGGCAGAGGTGACAAGTATTCCTGTGACCTTATCTGTAGGCAGATTGTCAACTATGTGAATGGTGCAGGAGGCCTTGGCTATGTATATCAGAAAATATCAGTATGTATACTGCAGAACTTCCATGTATGCAATATAATTCAATAATTCACACTCACTTCTTTGTTGTTAGGCTTGCCATCCTTTATCCCCACCACCACTACCCTATGCCAATGATGATGATGTGTTCTACCATTTGAACATTTTTAATTTAGTTATGGCTGTATATATATATATATATATATATATATATATATATATATATATATATGGGAAAGTGAAATGTTTGATGTACATTATTGTGCAAAGTCCATAGGTGGATATTGCAGATATTCGCTGTAGAGTATTACTGACAGTACTGTTCATATGACAGATGTTTCATTTTAGGGACATAAAACTACTTGCATATGGGACTAAGCAGTTACCTACTTTTTTTTCTTTTCAAACAGATTCTACACATATCTTGAGCCTCAGATGAGGGCAGACGAGGTTGCGTATTTCCTATACTGTTTCCCCATCTACCCAGTATTGCTCTACAATGTGTGTGTCATGCAGGCCATACTAGGACAAACAAGGTATAAAAACATTTCTTCTTCCTAGCAGAGGTCTGGCAGGAGCAGCAGCATGTTGATTTAAAACCTGTTGCATATATGGGGTAAATGGCATAAAACAACCTGTGATCTTTTTTTTTTCCTCTAAGTGAAATGGTGGCCCTAATCCAAAGAGTTTTGAGTTTCATGGCAAATGGCTACATTAAGTGTACATGAATGCTTTATAGGTTACTGTATAGCTCCAACATGTTGCATTGGTTAAGTAGCATGTATTTCGGCAACCTATGCTGCCATTAGCATAATCTACCACTTATCCTTGTTTTTGTCTCTATTCTAAATATATAGCCATTTAAAGAATATGAAATAGTGCATTATCTTGTAAGCTGCCTGCTGTCAGACAAAAGCTGCATTTAGTGTAGTCATTTATGGAGCCATCAGTAAGTCAAAACATATAGATATATTAAACGTGTTTCTATTTGGCAGAAGTAATTTATCATAGGTATATATTATATATTATTTTTATTTATATACCTTGTAATGACAAGTTTTGCTTTCCTAAAACAGTTGATTTATTAACAATTGTGTAGGCTTTGTGCAAAGCCTACTCAATTTAAGCATGTTGGCACAATGAGCAGCAGTGCTAATCAATTATGCATGTCGCTCATCACACCTGTCTGCTTGCAAGCACCTTTTCATGTCCAGAAATAGTATTTGTGGACATAGAAAGGTATTGCAAGGATGAGCACAGAATGTAAACAAAGCGGCTTGCTTATAGACAAAGTTAAGATATGAGCACGTGCTGTAGCTCAAAAATATTAAGGGCAAGTCCAGTGATACAATTCTGAAGGAAGGGAAGTGAAATGCGGGAATTGTACCCAAATAATAATGGTTTGTATGGCATAATTAACTAATGTAGAAGGGAAACTATGTAAAGTGGACTCATATACTGGGGAATGTGCTGAAGTATCAAAGAAACATCTGCAACATAAATCCTGCAGTAATAGGTGTGATGATAATGTAAGTGACAAAACAGGAGTTATGTACATAAAAAATGGACATGCTAACAAAGGATGTGATAGGGATATAAAGCTGAGGTGTAACAAATGGAAGTTAAAATGTGATATACATGTTAATAAGATACTGAGTTGAGATAACCGTTATCTAGGACAAACCATATAAATGGGCTGACTGCATATTCTAGGCAGTTGGGGCAAATGTTAAGGTTGCTAGCTTTAGATCCTGTGGTACAGGGTTTGATTCATTACCCCTCATTGTGGCATCTTTATTTAGCTATAGTGCTTGTTTGACTTGGCTGTTCTCTGCCTGAGTACTGCTGATGTCTATCTGCATTTGATTTTTCTCACTCTCCTGCCCTTTTGTATGTTGTACTTTTAAACGTTGTTGCTTTTGAGCTGCCTGCCCCTATTTTTAGTCTGATTATTGACATTTGTCCCAGTCCTATCTCATCAGCTCATTCTACTGAGCACTGAGAGATCAGCTGGGAAGGCCCTCTCTCTTAGTCTCTTAAACTTGAATTATCTTCTGTTTCCTCCTAAACTTGAATTATCTTCTGTTTCCTCCCTTCCCACTTCCTATGTAAAAAAATTGCACTTTATTCAGCTACTTTTACTGTATTTGTGCTTCTTCCTACTTTGTTTAGCTTTTTGCTGCACGTTCTTAAACTGTTAATCTGCTGCATTTATTACTGCTTGTTAGTAGCCTGATTATTTTCTAAATATTATTCTAAACCTCTTGGTTCTGATTTAAGCACTTGGGCTTCAAACTATCTTACATAACAAAGTTTTGGGGTTTACACTCTTGTGTCAGGCGAAATAGCTTACACACTTCTGAGTTGGAAACTGATGGTTGAAGACTTACTGTGTCTGTTATTCTAGAAGTAGCTTAGCTTTGTTTTAACAACTTGGGCTCCAGACCAGTTATTTTATGTTAAAAAAAGGTTTGTGGTCTGCATTCTTGTGGAAGGAGAGGGTAGCCTCCGCCCTTTCCAGCTGGGAATGGATAGTGAAGGCTTATTGTGTCTGTTATTCTAAGTGTCTTTGTTCTGGTTTAAGCACTTGGGTTTCAAGCCACATAAATACTGTATTCAGTGCATCTACAGCTTTGCCCTTAACACAAACCAGCTACCAACTAAATTCCTTATCATTGGTGATTCTATAGTGAGGCACACTATAAGGAGAGAGTCCCAGTTAGCTGTCTTTACAGGGCTAGGATCCATCAAGAAATAAAGGCAGTCAGGTCATTGAACCACAGGTACCAAGATGACTCTGTCATAGGCCATGAAGCTGTTAATGACATGAGACTTATTTCCCTTTGCTGTTTGAAGCAAGACATTGTCAAGCTAATTATGTATATCAGTCAGGTATGAGCCTAACACTGAACAGCATACTATCTTCTCCAAGGATGATGCCACATTGCCAACAGAAAATGATTGATTTTAACAACTGGGTTAGCTTTTTGGTGTCAGTTCCAGGGGATACAATATTTGACAGCCTGGGAGGGCATGGTTGACAGACCATGTTGCTTTGCCAGGCATGGTCTGTACTTATCCCCTCTAGGCTTTTGGATATTGCCAAAAATATTTTTCACCCCCACAGTGTCTTATTCAGGCAATACCAAACTGATAAACTTACCAACTTAACTGAACCTGTGAAGGAATATCTGACGGTGGTAGTCAGTGCAAGAAGTCTTAACAAGAAATTCCACTCCCTGCAAGCCGTCCTCTTTCTGGAGAGGGTAGACATCTGTGTAGTAATGGAAACATGTTTTGAAGTCTCAGTACCCCAGCAATCCAAGATTATAATGCTTTTCACATCTTTAGACCAACTATTGTACAGGAGGGAACTAAAGGTGGAGGAGTCTCAATAAATATTAAAAACAACCTCACCACCAGACTACTTAAAATTTATGATCCACTGAAAGTCATACATGTGCAACTCACCATAAATAGGGTGTTCTACCATATCCTTGCAATATATAGGTCCCTGGTCCACATCCTAGGAAATCCATACTACTTATCTCAATGTACTAAAGTCCCTCAACGTTCAACCCAGTATGATATTCATATTCCCTATCACATTGTTGAACTTTTAAAAGTAAAGTTCGGATGCTATATGGTCGAACCCGTATGGTCGAACATTTAAAAGTTTGAACGTGTTAACGGTGATCTCTGTTCAGTGTGGAAAGGAAAGGTTTCCCTTTACTGCACTGTAGTGCATTCTCAGAGTTGGTATATTTAAAGAGTGGGGGTGTGCGTGGTTCAGGGGGGCTTGACCTCTGCTCACAACCAATACGTAGGTTTTTTTCTGTTTTTTATTTTTTTTTCTGTTGTTTTCGAAATTTTAAAAGTTCGAACATATGGGTTCGACCATATAGCGTTTGATTTAAAAGTTCGAACATATGGGTTCGACCATATAGCGTTTGAACATTTAAAGTTGCAGTAATGTAATATGAACCCGATATTCATGGGGGATTTCAAGTACCCCTCTATAGATTAGGAATCCTATGCCACTTCTATTGCACAAGCTCAACGATTCCTAAACTTTGTTAATAACAACATCCTAAAACAGTTGGTCCATTCTCCTACCAGGGGTACAAACACCCTTGACCTTGTACTCAAGAACATGGGAGGCCAATGTTCTTCATCCAATGTAATGTCTTGTCTTTATTCATCATATCTGACCATAAAGCAGTATTACTTAAAATAAAAATTAAATTCGAGAATCCAGGAAAACCAAAAACCTTTAGGAACTATTCCAAGGCTAACCTCTCTCTATTAAGCAACACATTGGATAAATTCCAAGCATCCCCAGACCTAGTAAACACCATACATATGCTGAGCTATTTACAAATTCTCTGCACAGTCACATTGATAGCCATATAAAACAAGTTGTGCCCAGTCCTATTAAGAATAAGACAAACTCTAAAGGTAAGTCACCCTGGTGGATTCACAATATCAATCAGTGACGCAACAAAAGAAAAATCTTGGCCAACTGTAGGACGAATAAATCTATATGCATTAAAAGCCTCCCTGACCAATCTAAACAGGCAGCTAAGATGGTTAATTAATACTTCAAAGCCTAAACTTGATTAGTAAATTGCTTCCCAGGCAAAGGACAACCACAAAACTTTATACAGCTGTGGCAGTATCCTCAGGAGAAATACACAGCAATGTGTAGAACTTATTGTAAATGGCATCATCCATACTGAACCAGAGTCCAGACAGATTCAGTTAAAATTTTTCCTCCCACTCCCACTGATAGTCCAAAGGCAACACCAGATACCACAATCCTGCAACCATTACTAGAGAACAGGTCATAAATCCACTTTCCAAGTCCAAAAACACTGCATCTATGGGCCTTGATAACATCTCAGGATGTTTAGTAAATAGCACGAAACATGATCTCTCTGGTCCACTTGAATCAGGTTTTACACCCAAGGAATGGAAGATGGCTACAGTCATTCCCCTGCACAAAGGAGATCCAACCACTGATCTGAGTCACTTCAGGCATACAAGTCTTACTAGTCGCATATGTAAGGCCATGTAGAGAGTCATTGTAGACATAATAAATGAGGTCATAAGTAACCAACAAACTCTGGACCAATCACAATTTGGTTTTCTTAAAGGAAGGTCATGCTTATTTAATCTGGTGGACTTTTTTGAGAGGGATACCAAAGCATTGCATGATAGGACCCAGGAGGTCAAAATACGTGAGGCCACCTCCACTGAGAGGCCAGTCATTAGCTGAGTCCCCAGGCCTCCATACTGGACCTGCTCCTTTTTGGCATTTATTTCTGTGAAATGGAAGCAAATGCTGAAAGTTTATGACTGACTATGTTTGTAGATTATTGCAAAACTGGGGATATTATTGACTCTCCTGCAGACACTAGCATTCTTGAAGAAAGTCTATCTCTGATTAACAAATGGTACCAAAGCCATGGTTTTAAACTCAATACTATGAGATGCATAATTGTACCCTTTGGGAAGTCAGCTATGCCAGATAATTACCATGTTGATAATATGCCCCTAAATGTCAACTCAGTGGTCGGGAATCTGGGCACACACATAGACAGTAGCCATACCTTCGACCAATATATATCCACAGTTGTGCTCTGCCCAGATCTCTGTACTAACTGCATGTGCTACATCAGATAGCATTGGAACATGTCACAAGTAAGTGTGCATTATGAAAGGAGTTATAAATATAATATGAGCAATCATATGTAGTCAGAATATTGGAAAGGATCTACATGTGTAACTGTCCATACAACAGTGAGCAGTACAATATCAATGTTGCTTTCACAAGTAATCCATTTCCATCAAGCAGTACACACACTGTTCTAGAACTGAGCCTCTATCTGTATAGGTATGTTATAAAAGCCAGTACTCAATGTACTTGCTGCAGGAGAACTCACAGTATTACATGCCCCATAATAACCATTTCACTACCATGCAGTCACAATCTCTGATGATGTATCATTGTCCAACATAAAAATGGATAAGAATAATTAGATAAAATGGTGTTTATGTAATGTCAGCATATTCATATAATGTTGCCCTTTCAGGAATTGAACAGAAAGCTATGTGAATCTAATAACTAATGAGATCTGGATGATCCACAAGCTCCACAATGGAAGTCTTACACAAGTGTGACACTCCACATACGCTAATTTATTACATCATATGTATGTGTCATAAATCTTTAATATAAAAGGGGTGACAGAGGTCTCTCCCACTGTAAATATGCCATTATAACTGTGGTTAATGCAATTCATGTACTATAGTATAACCCCCAACAATGCCAACAGTCACAGAATGTGAATATTGTACACTTGAGAAATTTGAAAACAGAAAATACATGATATCGTAGAAGATGATTGTGCCATGGTAGAAGTGTCAGTACAATTCTGAGATATATTGGGTTGCCAAGGCATTACATTGTGTTATTGCTGCAAGGGATATGTGTGCATGTTATTGCTGTACTAAGGCAATGACATGCATAATGTCATCTTATTCACTCATGGCAGAGGATATCACTTCCTACATATGATATGTAAGGAAAATGTAATTACATGTCATAATTACTGTGAATAAAAGCATTGCTATGTGAGAAAGTCTCATGGCTTTTTGTAAGAGGAATCAACATCTATTAGTGTACACAGCAGATGTGTTTGACAACAGTGTTGGTGACATGTACAGTCACAATAAGGTGGACACAGCATAGTCTTAGCAGTAATGACTATATCTGAAGTAACTACCTAAGATCACAAGCTATAGCTTACTGCCTGAATCACAAGTGCCACATGACATGCTGAGGTACAACTCAGACAGTACACCGTTAAATGGATGAGAACACCACTGTTCATTAGCTTGATGTTTATGCAAAATGTGGTCAAAGTACAAAATAACACAGTAGAGCTACACATCATATATAAATATATATATATATATATATATATATATATATATATATATATATATATATATATATATATATATATATTTGAAGAGTAATATATACATAGTATGAGGGTGAAAACCATACTCACAACTGGCCTCAAACATCTTATGTAAGTAATTATACAATGTACAAAATGCACTTTCAAAGTCACGAAGCACAGGAGAATTCACACTCAAATTGTGAAATAATATAATTGACATTATTTGTGTGGCAAAGAAGTTATTTTGCCTGGGAATGTTAAAATTTGTTAGTGTAACACTGTGTCATTGTAAATCCATCTCATAATTGAAAGTGAACATAAAGGTGGTTCGGTTGTGAGGTTGCTAATGGTATAACTGTATGGCAGTAGACACAGTCAATCTATTTAAGCAGTGATAGACTTGAACCACATATGTAATTAGTTACACAATCTATACAGCATATTATCAACATCCAGCACCATGGAAGAAGATTGAGCATAACTAAAGCATACAGCATCTCTGAAGGGCTGACACTGAGACTGTATTGCCAAGGAAATGTGTCTGGTAAAATGACTTTTACAGCCATCCGGGATTGTAAACGTTGCCACTGCAAGCATGTATAAACCAATCCTGAATTCATTTACAGTCATGCACACAATTGTAAAAGTTAAGCACTGCTATATTCAAACCTCCTAGCTATCTCATTACACATTAGAATAGCATAAGAAACCCAAGTGTCACAGGAGAAGTCTGACATTTAATGTGTGGCAATTCACTTTAGAAAGAATGAGCTCTTCAGTGTGTTGTACCAGAGGTGTAGACAGAAATACGATTTCATAATTATGTGCTCTTATTGCTGATGCCCAACCCAACTGTTTTTTTAAATTGAAATTTTCCACCCACACTTAACAAATGTTAGCATCACTCTCCTTCTAAAACCTTTAAATAGACATTTTTTTAATCTATAAAACTCTTATTGGAGACATTAATTTAGACAGTTGTGGGCATAGTATGATTACATAAGCAATGGTTTCTCTAAGTAATGTATAGAAAACTGCACTGTGTAGAACACAAAGATTATGCTTAGTTACAACCTAGTATTGCAAGGAAGTTATAGTTGTGAAGGTTGATTGAGTATAGCTGTATTAGAGGGCATGCTTATCTATCTGTAAATACCCCCACTAGCACACATGCACACTTACACAAGTTCTCCATAATGGGGCTTGAACCTCCTACCTATCTAGTTACACAATGTAGAACTGTATTATTTGCAAACATCACAGGAGATGTCTGATTCTCAAAGGAAGAGAGGGCACTTTTTTCAGGATGACCTCATGAGTGTGTTTCAGAGAAGATGTTTCTGTAAAAAGTGGAATAAAGAAACTGTGCAGAGTGAAATGTATTATCCTTATGAGAAGTAGATACAGCACAAAGTATTATACACACATGTTTCCCATGTGGATTTTCTAACCTACTACCTATCTAATTACATAATCTAGAGAGCACTGTATTAGTTGAAAGTGCCACAGGAACAATCTGACTCTTAAGAGTATTGAATGCACTTTTGTCAGGATGACCTCATGACTGTAGAGAGAAAGTTTCTGTAAAAAGTAGAATAAGGCAGCTGTGTGTAGAGTGAGATACATCTTCTTCATGGAAAGTGGATACAGAACAAGCATAACATACATACAGGTTTCTTATACTTAGCATCAAACCTCCTGCATATCTAGTTACACAATCTAGACTGCACTGTATTAGTCACAAGTACCACAGGAGGTCTGACTTTTAAAGCGATAGTGCACGTTCATCAGGATGACATCATCAGTGTGTTTCAGAAAAACTGGGATAAGGGAACTGTGTGAAGATTAAATGTATTCTTCTTAGGAGAAGTGAATACAGCATCAAGTATTATACACACTCACACACAATTGTCCTATGCTGAGTGTTGAACCTCCTATTCATGTAGTTGCACAGTCTTGAGAACAGTGTATTTTTTGCAACCACCACAGGAGAAGACTGATTTTAATGCTATGAAATAGCATAGTTGTACTTCTTGAAAATCTGCTATCAGGTTGTGCAAGAAATGCATATCTGTGCACAGGACAATGTAGCATCACTGTGACTGTCCCATGTCATTACATACCTCTTTCCTAACATTTAGATACTGTCCTTCATCTACATTGTGTTAATGTGAGGAACATTCAGATGTTTCAATTTATGGGAGGCCATAGAAATTCACTCTTGTACACCAGTGAGTTTTCAATGAAACTTTCCTGCAACTTCATGAGAGATGATTGCACACTTGTATTGTCTCATAATTGCACTATGGACATTACAAACATGTATATCATATATAAGACAGTACACTGCAGAATAGCAGTGATGGATTATATCAGAGAAGGTTAACCAAACTTGTAACACTGTTGAAATTATAAATATCATAGAGAAGGCATATATTAAATGACTTAATTACTTTAGTCAGCACCATTCTTAAATCAAGATAACCTGCTGACAAAATTAATACAGACATCCAAATGTTGTGCAGCCTAAAACAATAATGATTTAATTTGCTATTTTTATATTACTCTTTGAGCACAGTACTGCTGATGGCAAAGTATTAGCACATGCATAATCATATCTTGAAGTATTGAACTTCGATTAAGAATTAGCAGTACTCTATTCCTCTGTGCTGATTTGCATGCAAAGATCAATACAAGGCAGATTTCACAATAGGGAGCAGGGCACATTAGTATACCAGCAGGATAATGATGTATTAAGAACAGTGTATCTAGTATTTACAGCCACAGGAGTCAGAAAAAACATTCAGGAATATTTTTCATCCATCTGGATTTTAACCTTCAGAGTACTGCAAGAAAAACATTTATGTTTGAGTATTATTGAAGCACACCACATAGGAAGTCATACTTCTGACAACTTACATTTGACAGCAGATTTCAGCAAACATGAAGGTATGCATTTATTACGCCATTGACCACTGTGATCTGTACAGCCAACACTTCAGCTTGATGAAAAGTACATTAAACTGAATAAACATAGCTAAACACATTAGCATGAAGCACAGCAGAGTAATGTGGTGAGATGCAATAAAATCTCAAGCTATTGCCACAAGCTGTGTGCTTTCATTTAGCTTTAGTTGCATTTGTTGCCCAGTGCTAGATACTGTGCAGATGCAGAGGTAGAAAATAATGATACAGAAGGAAGAAAAAAAGTTGACAGTGTAAAATGGAGGCAGGGAAATAGTAGCTTATGACAGGAAAAGGATAATGTTGGCTCATAACAATATGTAGCCAATAGGTACACATAAAATGGTGTACCAAAACAGTCAGTAACCTTTAGTTAGTTGTTGGATTAGAACCCTTAAAATTAGTCAAACATATGTCTATCCATGTGAGTATCACACCACAAAAGAATTACTACTTTAAAGTATTCAAATAGCAGTTGAATAACAGTGACAAATTACTGAAGGTGAACAGAGACAGAGGCAAACAGATGCAGAGAGGAAAAGCAACAATATGCTGTGTGGGGAATGTAGGAACATCTTCAAGAGGGGTATGATAGGAGAGTGCAATAAACATAAATATGTAAGCAGGAACATTTGTTTAATAAGTCTCTCTGCTGGGGCTGCAATGTTTTTGCAAATGCTGTCTTGCTGTACTATTCAAATGGTATGTTATTGAAATGTTGTACATGGAGAGAACTACAGACAATTGCAGTTAAATATGTAATAGCAATACAAAATGCCATGACTTAATAAATTGACCCTTAGCTGCAATGGAACCCATGATACTATGCAAAAACATCAGTCTACAAACAATGTAACTATTTCAACACACCATAGAGGAACTCATACTTTATTGTATCCAACAGCCTAATGCTGCTCAATGCCAGAAGTCTAAATCTCAAGATGCAGGCTCTCGAAGCACTCCTCAGTATGGAGAACATCGATGTTTGCGCTGTAACCGAGACCTGGTTCAAGGCTCCTGAGAGCACCCCAGCACTGCCAGGCTTTACCTCGTATCATGCTTTTCGGCCCCAAAACCTGGGCTGAACCACAAAGGGAGGGGGAGTGTCCATATTCATCAAGGATACCCACACCTCCAGGTTAGTGGCAACTCATGAAGCATCGGAGACCATCCAGGTGCAGCTAACCATAGGCAAAACTGCTATACAACTGGTTGCATGTTACAGACCACACTCCCAATCTCAAAAACCCCACTCAGCCTTCCTGAAGACATTGGAAGATATGAGTGTCTCACCAAATGCCATCATATTGGGAGACTTCAACTACCCTAACATAGACTGGGTGCACTATTCTAGCCCTAACACCCTATCCCAAAGGTTCCTGGAATTCATAAACTCAAATGCAATGGAACAGCTAGTCACCTCTCCCACAAGGGGGGATAATATACTAGACCTGATCATCACAAACATGGGGACAAAATGCTCCACATCAGAAGTATTGCCCTCACTGGTGAGATCTGACCACAAACTAATCACCCCGGATATACATTTACCACCTCCACCCCCAGCACATAAGACTACAGTGAGAAACTTCTCAAAAGCTGGCTTTACACTTCTCAAGACTGAGATGGAATCATTTAAGCCCACAGGCCCAATGGAAACCACATCCCACAATGCTGAATCCTACACAAATGCTTTCTACGGACATCTCCAAGAATTTATGGATCGTGCAATCCCAAATAAAACCAAGACCCTCTCCAGCAAAGGAAAGCATCCTGTCTGGTGGACCCCAGCCTTAAACAAATTGTACAACAAAAGAAGGAAGCTACTGCAAGACAGAGCAAAATCCCATAAAGGGAAGGCATCTCTGATCAGCACTAGTAGAATGCTACGTTCTCTCATAAAAATATCCAAGGCCAACTTTGAGAGAAAAATCGCAAAGGACACTAAAGATAACCACAAGGCATTCTTCAGTTATGTTAGAAACCTGGGTGGAAACACTCAGATATGTTCAGAGTTAGTACACAATGACAAAAAATTTACCGAACCCACAGATATTGCCAACATTCTGGCAGACAGGTTCAATGCAAATTTCTCCCCTCCCTCACCTCCAAAAGGAGAAATACTCATCCCAGCTGAATGTAACCTCCCTGTCATCTCTGATGTCCAGGTGAGAACCACCCTCAGCAAAGCAAAAAACACAGCATCTTTGGGACCTGATGGTATCCCTGGCTGCGTGATACGTTAACTCCAAGAGGAACTAAACCCGCATATAAAAATGTTATTTAACCTTAGCCTTACTATAGGATATGTACCTGAACACTGGCGTACAGCAACAGCGGTCCCACTCCACAAAGGAGGCTCCACTACAGACCCTGGGAACTACCGCCCCATAAGCTTGACTAGCCTGGTTTGCAAAGCTATGGAAAGAATTATTATGGAACTCATAAACAATGACATTGGGGACCTACAGACACTTAATCCCACCCAGTTCAGCCTTGTAAAGGGCAGATCCTGCCTTTTGAACCTGGTTGACTTTTTTGAAACAGTCACTAGAGCCATTGATGAGGGCAAGGCAGTCCATACAGCCTACCTGGACTTGGCTAAAGCCTTCGACACAATACCCCACTCGGGGATCATAGATAAGCTAAACAGCTTAAATGTAAATCCATATGTCACAAGATGGGCTGCAAACTGGCTAAAGAACAGAACCCATAAAGTCAAGATTGCAGGAGCCATGTCAGACTCAAAGCCAGTCACAAGTGGTGTCCCACAGGGCTCTGTCCTGGGACCCATCTTGTTCAGCATTTACTTCACAGATGTGAAAGCAAACATGGGATGGTTGTGGCTGACAAAGTTCGCAGATGACTGCAAACTAGGAGCCATAGTCAATACACCAGCTGACACATACATCCTACAGAAAGGCCTCACTGAAACGGACAACTGGTGCTGGAATCATGGCCTTAAACTGAATGCCAAGAAATGTATAGTCATCCCCTTTGGGAAAAACAAAGTACCCACAAATTATCACATAGACAGTAACCCACTGAGTACCGAAAAAGTAATCAGAGACCTGGGGACCCAAGCTGATAGTGACCTCTCATTTGACACCCACGTTGCCAAAGTGGTTAGAAAGACTTTCTACTTTGCCCACCTTATCATGAAGGGGTTCACATTCAGATCAAAGGAGGTCATCGTGCCCCTGTACTCCTCCCTTTTCAGGCCCATGATTGAGTACAATGCCCCATTTGGTATGTACCTCACCTGGCACTTACAACAGCTGGAGAGACCACAGAAGTAACTCACCAAGAGGATCAAGGGTCTCCAACATATGTCATATGCTGCCAGGCTAAAAAACTCCAGCTCCATTCAGTAGCATACTGCCTGCACAGAGGTGATCTGTGCCTAACGTACAAGGCCATGTCCAACCAGGAATTGATGGACATGCTCCACCTCAAAAAATCAAAATCCATAAGAACCACGAGAGCCAAAGATTTAAACCTCAGTACAAACATGAATAGAACATGCTGGAGGGACAGATTCATAACTCAGAGGCTTCTCATACTCTGGAACAAAATCCCAGTCCATGTTAGGCAGAGCCCCTCACTGACTTTCTTCAAGAGAAATCTTGATGAGTGGATGGGAGATCATATGTTTACCCCTGGGGTCACCCCTGTGTCGCTACTTAACAGAGGCACAGTAAACTAATTTTAATAAGTAAGGGGGTCTTCAATGTGTCACTACTAGACAAAGGCACAGTATTCTAAATTTATTCTATACACCTTAGTACCACTTCATGGGGTGGCGAAAGCCACATCTCTAGGGCTAGGCTTGCAAATGCCCTAGGGTAGATAGCCTAGTACTAAACTATGAAACTATGAAACTATAATAACCTTTACAATTAGCTGTTCCTCAGTAGTGCCTTTAGTCTGCTTTTACTCTGTATTTCTATAGCACAACAAATTTAAGGACATTTGATTGAAAATAACCAAGCCACTGTGGATTAAAATGACTGAAATTATTCACAAGACATAACTGTCCTAAACACATAATCAGGATACGGGATGAGTTATGATGATTATAACAAAAGTAGTGCCTATCACACATATGCAAGTGAATTTTACATTAAATATCATCATTATCATGTTTATGAAATTGGGCACATATTAGATTGTGGATATATGTGAAGGATTAATTATATATGCTAAACAGAACAGTTTAATTATGCAAGTGTTATTTGTATATTGTTTGCGATCAAATGTTTGCCATTATTATTTGTCTTTATTTGCAGCATTTATTAGCAGCTCATGAAAAATGTTGTGAAAAATGGGATTCTGATGCCTTTTATAAAAGTTAATATTAGCTGAATTCAAACCCTTCATCACCTGTGCTCCTTCCCTAAGCTCACTGTACTTATACCTTGTCTCACAGAGCTAGGCATATGACAGGTGGAATTTCTACACTCAGTACTATCCAGAGTGCAGAAGGCTGTGCAACACTTTCAGGCAAGTTTGAGCTACATATAACAGCCTTAACTAAAATTGTGACTTTTTTGCTGTTAGTCCAGAATGTGCAATGCCAAATGAAGTATAAATGATTAAGACGAAAAAATATAAAGATACGGAATTAGAGGAAACATTATGAAAAAAGCATTTAAAATGTACACTTTTGATATTTGCTCATTTTGGCTGCATGTCCACATGGACATTTGCTCAATAATCATTATGTTCACACAAAAACAGCCATGTCTGCATTAGAATCACAGGATATTCATAAGACACAATTCAGATTCATATGACTGTGTGCCACACACATTACACTATAAAGATACAAACAAGGTTACTTTTACTCAATATGTGACCTGCTATCAATTTACATTTCAGGATTAGCAGAATAAAATCCTGACCTTTGTCCTGTGTAATTTACAGTTAGGTATTTTGATGGTTCTGATTCTAGCAGCAGGACAGAAGGACAGATATTTTTTCATAACACAATATAAAATGAAACATTTGAATATTGCACCTATTAGCTACTCTTTATTTTATAAACATCATTCCTTTGTTTATGCTTCTGTAACAAGACTACTGTGCACTTTGCCTTGCAGTATATATATATATATATATATATATATATATATATATATATATATATATATATATATGTGTGTGTGTGTGTGTGTGTGTGTGTGTGTGTGTGTGTGTGTGTATCATTGGATAATCTGCTTCCTTATAACTACAGATACAATGTACTCATACTTCATAAATGATTCATATCAATGTTGGAAATGTTCCTCTCCTTACTCAATAAATGGTAGTCACATATATTTATTCTGACTACCTTCTCCCTGACACAACCTAATTGATACTGCAGTCAGAGTAATCATTCACAGTTTCAAGCACTTTAGTGTAACACTTTTCAGTGATCATTCTTGCAGAAGAAGGGTGTGTGCCTGCAGTCATGTAAGTCCTTACACCATGTTTACATTCCCCGGAGTTAGTGCAGATTTTGGAAATCATGGATGCTAATGAGTTCACACATCATTTGCATATTCACAATGTCCACAGGCCCAAATCTGCACTATATCAAGGTAACCTTGCAACTAAAGAAATTGTATCATTGCAGAGGAGGCTGTTTATCCAGAGAGTTACATGCTAATTGTTTGAAAAATGTGTCTAGTGTCATAACTTGATGCAAAGGTAACTTGCTTTTTTTTTTTTTACAAAATGCTGTATTTCACACTTAATATTGGTTTGTATTTCACAATACACCAATAGCTTAGTGTACGCATTGTTAGTCCCTTGCTGGTGGTATAGGCATGTATAGCTACTATATGTTACATTAGAAAAGTTTGTGAAAAGTGTGACATAACATTATGAAACATTTTCTATAACCATCTGGCAACCTATTGTTGAAGAGTGCTGTATCATTTTCTGTCAAGGTCAGGGGGTTGATGTTTGTAGCCCACACATGCATTAAGCCTGTGATATATAACTGACCACCCTCCACAAAGTGGACACACTTTTATCCATTTGTACTGGAAAAGTGTGCAATGCTTTGATTAATGCTGTAATGCACTGCTCAGTTACACAGCTGTTGTCCGCCTTACATGACTTGCACACTTTCTTTTCATTTCCTTTCATTTTTGGGTGGGCTGCATTTACTTGTGTGTACTGATATGGAATTTTAAATGTTTGCAAATTTTGTACATTGCTGTCACTTCTGACATGAAAGACAATACTTGTGGATATACTGTGGAACTTTCCAGCAGGCAATACAATTCAATAATTCACACTCAATTCTTTGGTGTTAGGTTTGTCCTCATGCATTCTCCCCACCAGCACCCTTTGCCAATGATGGATGACTATGCACTGGCCTTTTCACATTTGTAATGTAGTTGTAGTGACATCTATGTCTGGGAAAGTAAAATGTTTGATGCCTGTCATTGTGCAAACTCCATAGAAAGATACTGCAGATATCACAACCATGCAGCATTACTAGCATTTCAATACACAGGATAAGTGTTTCATGATAGGGACATATAACTACTTGCATATGGATGAAATAATTTACGTGTTTTTTTTTTCAAACAGGTTCCACTCTTACCTTAAGTCTCACAGGAGGGTAGAATACATTTCAAATTTTCTATAGTGTTTCCATGTCTACCAGGTTTTGCTGTACAATTTTCTGTGTCACACAGATCATGATAAGACAAACAGGCTGTCAACACAGTTCTTCATTTTGCTCGAGGCCTGGCAGCAGCACACCGATTTAAAGCCTGTCACAAATACAGCATAATAATAGCAACAGTAACCCCTAACATGTTTTTTTAAGTATACAAATTCTGAAGGTAATGCTACTCAATGCTAGAAGTCTAAACCTCAAAATGCACTTTCTCGAGGAACTCATAAAAATGGAGAACATCGATATATTTGCAGTAACTGAGACCTGGTTCAAGGCTCCAGAGAGCACCCCTGCAATTCCAGGCTACAACTCTTACCACACTTTTTGACCATCAAACCAGGACCGAAACACTAAAGGTGGAGTTGTGTCCATATTCACCAAGGATATTCACACCATCAGGCTAGTTACCCAACACAATGCATCTGAAATTCTCCAGGTGCAACTAACACTAGGTAAGACTACAATTGAAATTGTAGCTTGCTAAAGATCCCCCACCATGCCCCAAGATTCTCACTACACCTTTCTAACAAATATTAAGATACAACCAAACACCCTAATACTGGGTGATTTCAACTACCCTGCCATTAACTGGGAAAACTACTCATCTACTAACACCTTTGCCCAATGGTTCTTGGAATTCATAAATTCCAATGCTCTGGATCAACTAATCCGTAGTCCCACTAGGAGCTCCAATATCCTAGACTTGGTCATTACCAACATGGAAAATCGATGCTCCACACCTATGGTCACCCCCTCATTGGTCAGGTCTGACCATAAGCTAATCACCCTTAACATCCACATCCAATCCCCACCCCTCAGTAAGGAAACCACCATAAAAAAATTCTCCAAAGCCAGCTTCATGCTACTCAAGTCAGAAGTGACAAACTTCATGACACCCATGCAGACGGGAACTGAAAGTTTGACTGCTGAATCCTACACTAAGGCACTGTACGACTACATGCAATCATGCATGAATCATACCATCCTAAATAGAACCAAGATGCTCTCCTCCAAAAAAAAGGAAGCCAATCTGGTGGTCCCCTGCCATAAACAAACTTTACAACAAAAGGAAGAAACTGTTGCAGAAAAGAGGAAAATCCCAGGATGCAAAAAACTCCCTTACCAGCCTCAGTAAGAAGCTGAGATCCCTCATAAAATCCTCCAAAGCTAATTATGAAAATAAAGTTGTCAAAGATTCCAAAGACAACCACAAGGCATTCTATAACTATGTCAAAAATCTAAATGGCAATGCTCATATCTGCTCTGAGCTACAACAGAATGGCATTAGATATACTGATCCCAAGGATATTGCCAATATCCTGGCAGATCAATTCAGTGCCAACTTCACCCCCTTGTCACCCCCTAAATGGCCCATCTCAATATTGGAAGATTGCCAAATTCTGGTAATAATGGCCACACAAGTAAAAAACTCACTCTCCAAAACTAAGAATACAGCATCCATGGGACCAGATGACATCCCAGGCTGTGTATTACATGAACTACAAAATGAACTGGCACCTCACCTAAGTGTCATGTTTAATCATAGCCTCACCTCAGGCTTCATGCCCACTGAGTGGTGCTACAGTTATTCCACTCCACAAGGGGGGATCCACCTTGGATCCCAGGAACTACCACCCTATCAGTCTGACGAGCCTGATCTGCAAAGCCATGGAATGTATTATCATGGAGCTTATAAACAAAGACATTGTCAACCTTCAAGCACTGGACCCCACCCAGTTTGGGTTCGTGAAGGGCCAATCTTGTCTCCTGAACCCGATTGACTTCTTCAAATCAGTCTCCAGAGCTGTGGATGAGGGTAAGGTGGTCCACACAGCCTATCTGGACCTCACTAAGGCCTTTGACACCATCCCCCACTCTGGAATCATAGATAGACTTAATAAGCTGGGCATTAATCCCTATGTCACTTGATGGTTTGCCAATTGGCTTACTGACAGCACCCACACTGTAAAAGTAGCCAACTCTAAATCCAGCTCCAGACAAGTGACAAATGGAGTACCTCAGGGTTCAGTCCTGGGGCCGCTCTTGTTTGGCATCTACTTCTTTGAAGTACAGGCCAACACTAACAGACTCTGGCTAACAAAGTTCGCAGATGACTGCAAACTGGGAGCCACTATTAAATCCCCAAATGATGTTGACACTCTACAAAAGGGCCTTACAGAAACAGATGTTTGGTGCCACAGCCATGGGCTCAAGCTCAATGTGAAGAAATGTATAGTTACCCCCTTTGGGAAAAAACATGTACCCATGAATTGCCACATAGGTGGCAGTACAATAAACACTGAAAGTGTGATAAGTGACTTAGAGACACAGGTGGGCAGTGGTCTCACCTTCAATAACCATATCACTACTACAGTCAGGAAATCCTTCTATGTGGCACACTTCATCACCAAGGGATTTTCATCCAGAAACAAGGAGGTCATTGTCCCACTGTACTCATCCCTCATTAGACCCATTATAGAATACAATGCCCTATTTGGTATGTAGCTCTCAAGACATCTGCAACAACTGGAAAGGCCACAGAAATACCTCACTAAAAGGATCACAGTCCTAAAGCAGATGCCCTACGCTGACCACCTTAAAAAACTCCAGCTATACTCTGTCACATATCGTCTATTCAGAGGCGATCTCTGCTTAATATACAAGACCATGTCAAACCCAGAGTTAATGGACATGCTACACTTAAAGAAATCCCAATCCTTCAGAGCCACATGGTCCAGGGATCTAAACCTTGTCAACACAATAAACAAAACATGCTGGACGGAAAGGTTCCTGACCCAGAGACTCCCCAGACTCTGGAATAGACTGCTCATACATGTCAAGCAGAGTACCTGTTTGGCCCTCTTCAAAAGGAACCTTCACAATTGGATGGGAGAAAGGAAATTCAACCTGGGGATCACGTCAGTCACACTGCTAGACAGGGGTCCAGGGAAGTAAATAGTGTGGTTAGAAAGAGCCAGGGAATTGTTTTGGCTAGGTTTGTATAGGCCCTAGGGCTGATAGCCTAGTACCAACCTATGAAACTATGAACCTATAATCATGTTGTATTCCAAAGAGTTTTGATATACAGGATAAAAGCCTACATTGAGTACACAATTGATTTATATCTTCTTGAAATAGCTCTGCCATATTGGATTGTGATTAAGCATGCACTTTGGCTGATTATTCTATCATTAGCTTAATGTCCCATTCATTTTTGTTTGGAAGCTCTACACATCATGTAGAGCCCTTTAATGAATACCAAATTAGCACGCTATCATGTTCGCAGAGTGACACCCTGCCAACATGATAGTTACACTTCATGTACATGTTAAGGAATTCAGCCCCAAATCTCATGCCTGCTGTATTATTTACTAATCATCCTAATATGACTTGGTGTCAAAGTTCTGAGATCTGTCTCACACCTGAAATACATCAGCAGTATTTAATATATTTGTCTATGTGTGTGTGTGTGTGTGTGTGTGTGTGTGTGTGTGTGTGTGTGTGTGTGTGTGTGTGTGTGTGTGTACCTGCTCCACTTAATGAAATCCCAATCCCTCTGAGCTACATGTTCTAGGGACCTAAACCTTTTCACCATAATAAACAGAACATGCTGAAGGGATAGATTTGTGTTCCAGAGACTACCTATACTCTGGAGCAAACTACCTATCTATATCAAACAAAGCTCCTCATTAGTGCTCTTCATGAAAAATCTTGATGATTGGATGGGAAATAGGAAATTCACCCTGAGGATCACTTCTGTGGCTCTGCTCAACAGGGGCACAGGAAATTTTTTTTTTGGGGTGGCAAAAGCCAGGGTACCTTTTTGGCTAGGCTTATATAGGCCCTAGGGGCAATAACCTAGTACCTACCTATGAACCTATGAATCTATACACACACACATACACACACACACATATATAATATATATATGTGTGTGTGTGTGTGTGTGTGTATACACACACACACACACACACATACACACACACACACACACACGCACACACACACACATACACAAACACATTTGCATATTTGTTTTCAGGAATTTCTCTGTTTGTTACTAGGTGTCTGTCAATGGCACCCTTCTCATGATACAAAGACATTTAAATTTTATAGAATACTGGACGGGTTGTATCCAAAAATTCAGTTTATCACTGCAAATGGATCAGCCCAAATGTCTGAAGAGAACTGTTTTATATAGCATTCCTGCATGTTACTAGTGAAGAAGTCTTAAAGGTATTTATCTGTTTTACTGTTTCTTGAAACGAAGACAGAGAAAGTAGCAGTGCTTGGAGATAAAACTAGCAATTATCATTATCCCAAGAAAAATAGTTGCAAACATTTAATTTAGCACATTGCAGAATTCTTAAACATATCATGCACAAAAGAACTATTTATTTAGTTATTTATTGCATTTGTTAACTGGGAAGGTCTACTGGGCCTGAAAAGAGACCATTTTCAGTGGAGGCCCGAGGATAAGAGCTCCACAAAGGTATATACAATTAGAGTGAAATCACTAAGAAAACAAGTGGCAGGATTCACGATGGCTTGCACGGAGTCTAAGAGCCGTGTAAGACTCCATGCAGCCTTAGCGATCCAGGAACAGCCCGAAATCCCATGTAAGAGAAAGCTAAAACGACGCTTACACAGGCAGGGCGTGGATATGCTAATCACCCCACTTGCAGCCGAAAGGCATGCAAATGAGGTAGATTAGCAATCCACGAAGCTGAAACCAGCCCGTGTAAGAGTCGTGTTAGTTGCAGAAATGTACTCAGTTGACAACTGAGTACGTTACTGCAAATAACACAACGGAGCCATGACAGCTCCAAATAAAGTGTGCAAATGTTACAGACAGCATGCCAATGGCCAAATATGTGGCCATTGGCATGGTAAACAAATGCAAACATGAAAACAAAATATTTTTTTTTCGGAGATTGGCGATGTTTAAACGCAGCGCAGCCCCGCGCAAACAGGCTGCGCTATATAAAACTGAAAAATGAAAGTTAGAAACCCACAAATGTGGGTTTTATGTAATGCATGGATTTGCAATGCAGGGACTAGCAGACCAAAAACAACATGGCTACAGTCTAGTGGTTGCTAAGGGGGGAAGCTGAGTGTAAGACATGTAACTAAGCATTAGTAGGAAATCCTATATAAATGAATGGTAGGATAGTGAATCACACTGTCACATAGCAAATGAGCACTGTCCGTGTAGTGTAAGAGTTAGATAAGGGGAGTAACAGAGTAGGAGATAGGTGACATCACAGGGGGGAATGTCAGGAAGAAAGCAAGCTCATTGGAGCAAAGCGGTATGTGAAATATATCAATCACACAGCAGAAAAAGAGGAATGTCAACAGATAAGCATGGGAAAGTCAAGAAATGGAAGGTGTACACTGTGGCCAACACCAAAGTTTCTTGTTGTACATGCATGCGCACGTGTGTGCGCTGGGAGGCGTGAGTAAGACAGAGTGCGTGCGTGTAAGGCAGAGTAAGCATGTAGGAGCCTGTTTAAAAATCTGTAAACCTGTTTGTGCTGGTGTGTGCGCCTTTTAACCTGAATAAGAAGAATCTAGTCCATGTAAGCATGTGTGCACGCATGGTAGCCACTGTGAGCATGTTTTCGCTGGTATGCCTGCTGCTCCCCCCTGAGAAAACAGAGAGGAAAAGGAAGCAGGAAAAATAGTAGGAAACTAGCAGGGAATACCTGTAGAGGTAGCAGGTGAACACAATTAGAAGCAGGCAATCACACAGGCAGAATACAAGCCCAGCCCAGCACTTAAAACACTGCAAACAGCATTGCAGTATGTTTCTCTCAAGAGATACAGCAAGACAGGCGTAAGCTAGTAGAAGTGAAAACTGAAAAAGCTGCACTCAGACCAAACATGCTAGGGGCTGCCATAGCTGTCATAAGGAGACATAGGAGACTTGCTGAGGGTGGTGACAATGGAAATGCTGCCAGACAACCCACAGTGAGGAGACGGAGATGAGTGTACAGGCCCAGGGATACACCTACCAGAGGTTACATGAGCTGGAGATAGTGGAGCGCTATAGAGTGGACAGAGACCTCCTGCAGCAAATTGTCGAGCTGTGCAGGCCATGCCTCACACACAGAACCAACAGAGGGGAACCCATCCCAGTGAAAACCAAGGTATGTGTTGGCCTAAGAATACTAGCAACAGGTACCTTCCAGAGACCAACTGGTGATATGATGGGGATATCACAGGCATCAGCCTCCAGGGTACTGCACCAGTTCCTGGATGCCATGTCTACACATGTCAGTGATCATGTATATTTCCCCAATGCCCGTGAGGTATTGGCCAGCAATATGCGTCTCTTCCAGCAAATAGCGGAATACCCTGAGGTAGTGGGTGCAATAGACTGCACGCACATACGCATCAAAGCACCAGCCGGTGAGTGGGATAGGGCCTACATTAACCGCAAGGGCTTCCCCTCCATCAACTGCCAGGTCATGTGTGATGCCCAGGGCATAATAATGAATGTGTGTGCTGGCTGCCCTGGGAGCTACCATGATTCCCATATCTGGCATTTGATGCAGCTGTACCAGACATTTGCCAATGGGGACATCCCACATGGACACCTAGTGGGGGATGCAGGTTATGCACTGGAGCCGTGGCTGATGACACCCATCAGAAACACACACACACCTGAACAGGAACGCCATAATGAGGCACACGCACAAACACGTAATGTAATAGAGCGTGTGTTTGGGCTGCTCAAGTCACGGTTCCGGTGTCTGGACACATCAGGTGGAGCCTTGCAGTACTCACCAACTACATGTACCCAAATTGTCATGGTATGTGCTATGCTACATAATATGATCCTGCGAAAACAGCTGCAGCAGGACCAGCATAGGGCCGGGCCAAACAGCCCCCCACCATTGCCAAGGCCATCACAGGCAGAGCGTGACTCGGAGGAGGAACAACCTGAGCCTGCCCCAGTAGGCAGAAGGAGGCGTGCCCAGTATGCCCTGGCCTTGGCAAAGAGGCAACACATAGCACATACACTGGCTCAGTAGGAACCCTGGGAATGATAACCCTCTCTGACTCACTCATATAGTAACAGGGATGCCTAAAATGACATATCCTGCTCTCAAACATGTACAGGGAGTGTAGTATGTGCATCCAACAGAGGCAGCCCTGCAGCACCACCTGAGGCATGATTGCCATGTGTTAAGCAATGTAACACCATCTAGAATATGCAAACATGAAGACCCAACCTAACATCTCACCCTCACCAAGCATGATGCCACACTATGAAAACAACAAGATCAAGTACAATAATTGGCTGAGGTATTGCTGTTAGCAAGGGGGAACACATGGCTGACAGCCTGGGCTGACATGCCGAGGAAGACATGATGCCCCACCTGCTAGGGATGGCATGCACCCAGCACACCTGGCTGTGTAGATACTGGCAAAGGCTGCTGTCACCCCCACTGTGCCTGGAATAGGTAAGTCTGGAAACATAAACCCACCAACATAGGTAGCACAAGGGATAATAACCTGGACGTAATGCTACCCAATGCCAGAAGTCTAATCTGCAAGGTGCATGCAGACCAAACCCACCACAGCATGGAGAATGGTAATATGTGTTCTGTAACAGAAACCTGGGCAAGGCCCAGAAGACCACCCTAATACTACCAGGTTATGCCTCATACCATGCTCTACAGCTCCAAAACATGGAACACATGACAATAGGAGTGTGGCTACCAGTAATTATCAAGAATAACCACAACCCCAGGTTGGTATCACAGCAAGAAGCAGCATGGACTATCCATGGGCGAGTAACACTGTCTCAAACTGTGTACTTGTTTGAAGCCTGCTACAGACCCCACACACAAACCCAGGTACTCTAGCCAGCCTTCCTGAAGACACGTCAGAGTATGAATGTCCCAACAAATACCAAACAAGGCACACACAAAGTATGACATAGGTGGCAATCCATAATGTATGGAAGAAGTAGTCATGGACCTAGGGACACAAGTGGACGGTAACCTGTCATGTGACACACACATTGCCAAGGTGGCCAGGAAGACCTGCTATATTGCCAACCTTAATATGAAAGGATGCACATGTAGAGCTACAGAGGTCACTGTGCCCCCATACCCTTCCCTTATCAGGCCCATATGTGAAAACTATGCCCCAGTCCCTTACCTTACACATGCAGCATTCAGAAAGACCCCAATGTACCCCACCAACAGGATAAAGGGTCCAAACATTGGACATCTGCAGCCTGGCTGAAGAAACCACAGCCCAATTCAGAAGCATACTGCACAGTCAGAGGTGATGTATGCCTGATGTACAAGGCCATGCCCAATCCAGAATGAATGGACATGCTCCACTGCAGAAACCCCATATCCAGCAGACACACCACAGTGAGATATCTGAACCTCTACACTTAGATTACTAGGATGTGCTGGAGGGACAGATCCATAACCCAGAGGCTCAGGGCACTCTGGAACAGAATCCCAGCACATGATAGGCTGAGCTCCACACACAAACTCAACAAGAGAAATCCATTGAAGTGCATGAGAGATAGCAGGTGTACACTGGGGGCCATCCCTGTGTCACATCTAGGAGAGTAAACCCTATGTGGGCATGATATGCACATTGCAAGGGGTGTTGAGACCCACACACAGTCTGTCCGTGCTCAAACAAGGCCAGGGCAGATAGCCTAGTATGAACCTATGAACCTATGATGATACAAATTGTGCAGGACACAAAGGATTATTACACAGCTGTCCTACCTGATGGTAGGAACCATGGTGGTAATCCACAGATATGCTCTGCAGCACTCTAATATCACAAACAATACACCAAACCCACACACATTGCCAACATCCTACCTAACAGATTCTTTGCAAACTCCCCACCAGCACCTAACTGCCAAATATCTATCCCAGGAGAGTGCTGGCTCCCCGACATTGCAGATGCTGAGGTAACAGCCAGCATCCACAAAGCACAGCACACAGCATCAATGGTACCAGATGGTGTCCTGGGTTGTGTCCAACAAGTACTGTAAGAAGAATGCAACAGCAAATAGCATTACTGTGCACTATCAGTCCTACCACAGGATATATACCCAAAGAGCAGTGTACAGCAACAGTGGTCCCACACCACAAAGGGGGTGGCTGAGTGGATACTGCAAACTATCACCCCTCAACCCCGAATATCTAGGTTGGCAAAGTAATGTTGAGGATGATCATGGATCCCATGAATAACGAGATTGGGTACCTACAGACATTGGACCCTACCCAGTCTGGTTGTCATAGGGCAGATCCTGACCCTTACACATGTCTCACTCATGTGAAACATGCACCAAGCCCAGTGATGTGGGGAATGTCGATCACACAGCCTATCTGGACCTTGCTAAACCCTTCCATACAATACCCTAGTTGGCGGTACAGATAAGCTCACCAGCCTAACTATAAACATCTATGCAAGTAGATGGGTTGCAAACCAGCTCAAGGACAGAACTGACCTGGCAGACATGCTGTAGCCATGGCAGACTGCAAACCAGATACAACTGGCATCCCACAAGGCATGGTTCTGGGAACCCTCTTTTATGCTATATATGTCAAATAGGTACAGGCAAACATGGAAGGACTCTGTCTGAACAGGTTTGCAGAGGATGACAAACTGGCCACCATATTGGACCCTCCAGCTGACACAAGCAACCTACAAAAGGCACACATAGAAACACACAAGTGGTACCACAGCCATGTCAACAAGCTAAATGCAGAATAGGGTATAGTCAACCCCTGTGGAAACACAGTACATGGCCAGAAATTACCACATAGGTGTTAACCCAGTAAGTACATCAGGAGCAATAAGAGACCTGGGGACATGAGGTGACACATATCCTGCACGTGACAACCATGTGTCTGTAGTGGTTACAGAAACATACCATATACCCACCTAATCATGAAGGTAAGCACAGCTTGGTTAGGGTAGGTCAATGTGCCTCTCCAGTCATCCATCAGCAACCTCACAATTGTGTACAATGGCCCTTCAGGGATGTACCATAGCAGACACCTGCAGCAACTGGAATGACCACACAAATACCCCACCAGGAGGATTGCAGAGCTGTAACAGATGCCATGTGTCACCTGAGTAAAGTAACTGCAGCTCCACACAGTGCCATACTGCCTGGCTGGAGGTGAACTGTGCCTGATGTATAGAGCCATGACCAACCTGGTATCAATGGACATGTGGCACCATGTAAACACTGAATGCTGGTGACCTATGCAGCTGACAGGCCTGAACCCCAGCACAGACATAAACAGGACATGCTGTACTGATTGGTCCACAACCCAGAAGCTCACTCCACTCACGACTAAACTCCCACTACAGGATATCCAGGAAGTCCCTCAGTGACTGTCATCCAGAGGAATCATGATGACTGGATGGGTGATGGCAGGTGTACCCTGGATATCACATTTATGTCATGGGTAGACAGAGGCACAGCACACTAACCGTGACATATATCATGGCAAACGCTAGTAAATGTGTGTTGAAGGACAGACACTCTCTGACTAGCATTACAAATGGACTAGGGCACATGGCCATTGTTTGTCACTGTCCACACAAGTTGTGGAATACATTAACAATGTCGGACAATCATGTACTAAGCTGTCCATATCTGAACAAAATGCAACATGGTCATATCTGCACAACTGGCCCTCAACCAGTCTGGTGTGCTCACTATAAACATTACAAGCAGTGATAGGACTGAAACCGATTATACTGTCCACCACAGTGAAAGTTTTGCACCAGTACACTATACAACAATACAACTGTTTGGTCAGCAGGAAAGGATGATGACAACTGTATGCAAACTATCCCATGGTGACCCTGCAGGCACAGCATAATGCCTGTTAGGTTCAGACACACAGCAGTTGGGCAGTAAGAACACAACCTGATGTCCAACACTCAACTGTACATGTGATATATAGATGGCGTCCACACACAAACAGAAATGTGGTGGTCCACAGATCCAAACATAAGGAAAGGTCACACTGGGCATGCTCACACACTTAGATAAATGAGATGTGGCAGTCAAGAAGCCATACAAACTGTGAACTGGGAATGCTCACACACTTAGGCCATGTCACAGTTCAACAGGTGCACACACATATCAAGCATTTCTATGTGTTAACACAGGAACCTCCCACAATACAGACATCTTCCCAGTGCACACAGTGAAGTTACAACAGAGACATAAGTAAAGTACTGGATCCCACTCACATGCAAACATCTCCCACAGTACACATGTTGTTTATAGAGATAGGGAAGGCTATGGCAATAAAGACCCACAAACAGTATATGAGCAACAGATACGTGCATCTGACAGGTAAGCATATGGCCGTAGAGTGCAATACCTGACCGTTGTCCCTAGGGAATACAGAAGGCTATCCACAGTGTATTTAGCGTCTGCCTCCACAGTACAGTAGGCCACTGTGCCTGTGCAAAGTTAATGCATAGATATGTTTTCCAAATTACTGATGGATAGTAACAGATGTACATACCTCTTCATCCATAATGATATCAGCACACTATACATATGTCAGGAGCAGAAATTATACCCGGTAATGTGAATAGCATGCACCACTACTGCGTCTCTAACAAGTGTCATAACATAGTTAGGTAGGGTTTGAATCCTGCAAGTGCCCAGTGTGTGTATGACTGTGTATGGGGGAGTAGAGTGTGCAATTCCATGTGTATGAGAAATGCCTCTTTTGGCAACTTTTACTACACAAAACATGCTGCATATTCCACTGTCGAAACACTGATGATGTCAGCACAATAAGTACAGCAGGAGAAAGCAATCCCCCCAATAATGCAAATAGCGCGTTCTGCTAATGCATCTCTCACTAGTGTCATAACATAGTTAGGTAGGAATTTGAATCCTGCAAGTGCCCAGTGTGTGTGTGACTGTGTATGGGGGAGTAGTGTGTGCAATTCCATATGTATGAGAAATGTCACTTTTGGCAACTTTTACTACACAACACATGCTGCATATTCCACTGTCTAAACACTGATGATGTCAGCACCCTATAAGTACAGCAGGAGAAAGCAATCCCCCCAGTAATGCAAATAACATGCTCTGCTAACGCAACTCTCACAAGTGATCTAACATAGTTAGGTAGGGGTTTGTATCCTACAAATGCCATGTGTAATTTTGTCACACAGTTTGTCCATGTGTGTGGGGTGTTGTTCCCAATATTGCATGACATACATTATATCAGTAATGTCAATGCACACATGATGTATGTGTGTGCCACCTACACATATGTACCTGTGAACTGCAAGAGTTTCCATGTCCGAAGCCTGCCTCATGTGAATACATGGAATATGCATCAGACAACTGTATGACTGGGGTGTTCTGTGCAGGGGCTGCATGTGGTATGTGACTATACAGTGTGGGTTGTAGATGGTGTCATCCCACCAGCGAGGGATACATGATTGGTGATGAACAGGTGCAGCATGTTGTCACCACTTGTGGGAGTGGTAACAAGTTGTTCCATAGCAATGCAGGGAATGAATGATAAGACACCTTCAGTTAGGGTCTTGCAGCTAGAATAAGGCTCACACTGTATGTTTGGGTAGTTGCAGTACAACCATATAATGGTGTGTGTAGAGACCATCATATTCCCAGTGTTGTCACGAAGGCCATGTGGGTATGGGAGTGTGGTGTGTGCCAGGCTATGAACCTGAAGGTAGTCTAACCTACTGTGTGTTGCACATGGAGAGGCTCTGATGCTTTGTGCAGTGCCACCAACCTGAAGGTGTGTGTATCTGAGGTGCCTTTGGATACATCCCCCCTGTTCTGTTTTGGTGCATGTGTAGGGGATGACAAGCATGGTATCAGGAATGGCCATGCACTGATGGTATGCACCTGGGAGCCTTGTACCAGGAGTCTGTTACTGCATGGATAATGCTGTACCCCATGCTAAGGACAGTTTCCACTGCATGCATCTTGAGGTTTACACTGCTGCTGTTGAGTAGCATTGCTGTTAGTGTCCCATCCCGTGTGCTACCTGTGTAGGTGGCTATGTAATGTCAGCCTTGCATACAAAGGCAGTATGTGTGTAGCAACAGCCTCTGCCAATATACAACAGCCCATGGGTGACAGGTGCAAGCTGTCCCAAGCAAAGCAATGTGGCATGTCCAGCATGTAATCCCACACTGACAGGCATTGGATCCCCTTTGGATGTCACTGAAAGATACGTTAAGTGCAGAAACCGATGAACCTGTCTACATATTGTGGCAGCATTCATGGTGAGGGTGAGATGCTACCCAAAGCCAGGGTCATATCAGCCTGTGTCACAACCTCAGAGAGCCCCTCCATGTCCCCTAACATGAAGTCCAGGGAGGTGCATCAGAGGTCATACACACTGGCACAGACAATGACTGAGTCATACTGCTACATGCCTTGGAGTGACTGCTTTGCTTGTGTTATGTGGTGGATCACAGTGCCCGACGGGCAGCTCAGCATGACCGTCACCTTGTTCAGCCTGGGATCAGGACCACCGTGTACGTGTCAATAGAGGTACCTCATACAACCGTAGCAGGTGTGTTGTTTAGCCGTATGGCCTGACACTGTTTGACAGACAGGCTTTGTGAGCTATGTGTCACATGTGCTCTGCTCTGGCGTAATGTTTGCTTGTGTGTCTGCTTTGCAGGTGTCAGCTGCTCAGGCAGGATGCTATTCTGAGAGCCCAATAATGTACCTGTTTGTGTCTGTGTTTGGATTGTGGTCGTGGCAGGTCTATGGGAGACTGGTACTGTATACACTGTAGTATCCCACTCCACCTGACAGGGAATACCAGTGCTGTGTAAACAAAGCTTAGCCCCCAGTTTGGCTATGTGGTTGCATCTCTCACATGTGTTGTACATGTATGGGAAGGGGAGAGGGTTGTCTGTATACATGAGGCAGCTGTAACTTTGCCACATGACTCACAGATTCACCAACTGGATGTGAGAGTAGATCGACAGGTGACCTTTGCACATGCTACCATAGCATTGTGACTCCCACACTAAGTAACGACACATAGGGCCAATGGGGAACAAGGTACTCAAGGTGACTATGTGAGGGTGTAGTGCTCCTGAATTGTCAGTGCTGGCATATATGAATGCTGTCTTGAGCAAATGTGAGGTACATCATATGCAATGCGTTACAGGCAAGCTCCACGCAAACAGGTCAAACAGTGATGGTCTGTCAAGTGACACATGGACATCAGTACAGTAAGCAACACAGATGTCACTAGGGATCCACAGAGGCACTGTATATCTGCACCACAGGTGGAATCAGTGTTTCGGGGACATAACAGGCAAACATGCATACAAACAAAGCTACAGTCAGCAGGCCTGTATGTAGACTATGCTACAACAAACAAGGTGTACGACTTCCAGTATGTAACAGTGCATATATGCAGGCACTCTAAGCCAGTACCCAGACATTCCCAGGTCAGATGGGCTGGGTCCAGCTGCAACCCCCACAAGTGTATAGACCACGTACCTTCGTAATGATGAATAACTGGCCTGATACCCAAGTGCTCATACCTGTAATAATACACATGTCAAATAACAGACACTGAGCCCTCACTCAGCAGTTCCAGATGTAGTATGATGTATGCTACCTGTCCTGGCACCACAGTATCCTTGGCATCTATGGACACTCTCCCTCCTGTCATAGTTAGTTCTGTGTTTTGGTTCTGTTATGCATGGTATGAGGTGTGACCTTGTAGTGCTAGTGTGCTCTTGTGAGCCCTGAACCTGCTGTGTAGTACTGCACAGATAACATCCTGAAACATCTGCATTGCAGAGTCGTGTGTGGACAGCATGCAACTCGCAGTTGACATGGCCATCACTGAGTATCAATATGTACATTGTTGTATCCCCTGTGCTACCTGTGTAGGTGGCCATCCCTTCACAGCCTCACCACCAGTATGCAAAGATGTGCAGACAGAACACAGTGGTAATTAGTATGGGTGTACAAAACAATACAATGACATTCATACTGTAACTGCATCAGGCATGCTGGTATATACCCACAATGCTATAATTACACTGTACTGTTGTCAACATCATACTATTACAATACGTCTATGTAGTCACCCTGTGCATCAGCACCATGTTAACCTGTTCCTGCACTGATCTTACAGATTGCAGGATGTAGCACAGTTTCATCATATGCACAGGGTGTGTACCTGGTATGCCTGAGTCTGCCACTGATACAACCAATTGACATGTCTGCATGTGTGTGTTGGTGATGGACAGAAGTACAAGATGGGGCAATGTTGATGCAGTGTGTGCATGTATGCGGTAGCCCTAGGTGTTATCACTTTGCATGTGTGTATGAATGCACACAGTCCCACCTCATGGCTGCCATATACAGGTGTTTGTGGACAGCCGCAGACTGTACCTGCCAGGACATACAGATCACTGTCTGTGGCCATGGACACGGTACCTGTGCCTGGCAGGGGTGCTACGGACTGTATCAGGTACCAATCCAGACTGGGTACTGTCATCAGAAGCAGGTGTTTGTTGACTGGAGACAGGTCCCTGTTGGGACTGTCCAGCACCACGTGCACGTGGTCTCCTGGGGCGGTCCGATGACAGCACAGACCCAGCATTGCTGTTGCTGCTGCTGGCACTATGTGAGTGGCCGTGACCCTGTTGTCATCCGTGACGGCTGCCAGCTGCTGCTGTTGCTGGAATACGGCCACGTCGACGCCTCAACCGTCCACCATTGCCCTGGCTCATGGACATATAGTTGTGGAACAGATCTAATGTGTCCCCCAAACATCTGTCAATGACCTGGGTGAAGTTGCGGATGGCAGCCGCAACATCACGCATACTGTCACTCATGGCTGTGCGACATGCTCTCAGCTCCCTCAGACCCTGTCTGGTGTACCGTTCCATACGTGACTGTGCCTGCATTATAGCCCGGAACATAGCTGGGGTTGAAAGACCTCTGTGGGCACGTCTGACAGGGGCGGTACACCCACGGATGCTCCCACGAGAACCCATGGACGTCTGCCTGTGCAGTACCGTGTCAGGGCCCTGGCCATTGCTGCAGTGTGGGGATGCATGTGCCACAGGTACCACATTACCCTGGTCAATGCCCACTGCATCCTGTCCCATCACCTAGGGACATTGGTGACAAAGGATGTATTGGCAGGATGACTGTGTGCATAGATGGGGTCGACAGCTGTGTAGTGTCAATTGGCTGACCAATGACAGACCCTGGCACACCTACCTGTGCCATTACACAGGTATCATCATTATTATCCACAGCAGCTGATTCAGTTTCCCTGCTGCATGACACCAGAGCAGCACCAGAACCTGTGGGAGTAAGACAGGAAACACAGTTTACAATGTGTACACAATGCCACCACTGATGCACACATGCACACATGGGCACATGCATACATGCACACATGCACACATGCGCACATGCACACATGCACACATGGGCACATGCACACATGCACACATGCACACATGCACACATGGGCACATGCACACATGCACACATGGGCACATGCACACATGCACACATGCACACACCTCAGAATATGAGATATCAACCCAGAGATACAAACACACCTGCAATCAAACACATTGCACTACTGCTTCAGTCTATTATTACTATTAGTATACAGAGTAGTGAAGGTAATGCTATTACACACTCACCAGCATGGATAGGCTGCCTTGCTGTTACACCAGAGGGACCTGCGGAAAAGAGACATTCATCGTCAGTGGGCACAACTGTGCCATTGATACTGTGGGCATGTTACAGTTCGGTAGTGCAACAGTTACCTTCCACAGGTGTACTGCAGATAATGAGGTTATCACTAATGCACAATAATTACCAAGATAACAGCTACAAATCGAGGACACACCCCACACATGCATAACCTAACAGTGTACAGAATGGTCACTATACACATGGCATGTTACCTGCACGCTCTGTGTCCTGCTGCTGTGTGGCTCCAGCCTCCATCATTACACATGTATGCTGTTGTTGCTGCTGTGCTGGAGCCACAACCCTCAGGAGTAGTCCCTCCAGTCTGGTGAGGGGGGATGTCTAGCCACTCCACCACCTGTGGCAAGCTGCTATCTGTGGATATCTGATGCACGCTGATGGACATTTCTAAGAAAATCACTGCAGTGATGGCGTACCTGCTCATATATCCGGTTATGTGTGCCTATGTCATTAACCCGACGGACCAGGTCTTGCCACAGTGCAGCCCTCTCCTGCAGGTTCTGGCTGGTGTGGGAAAAGAGTACACTGAAATCCCGCACCAAGCTCTGGTGTATCTCCTCCTCTTCTGCAGCGGAGTAGACTGGGTTCCGCTGGTGAACCATGTCCCTGAAAAGGAGAAGGGAAATATGTCAGCAATATCTGTCAGCAGACTATAGCACACATAATACACATTATACTTGACTGCAGTGATATAACTTAGGCACCATATAAAGCATCTGTCTGTCTATTGGAGGATACACATGTACATGACTAGATATCAGTGCTCATCTGACAGCTGTGCAACAGTACCTGGCACACTCCATACAACAGACTAGTATACTGCAGCAGTCAACGCACTGTTTCAGGTACAATACACAACCTCACACTGGGGGTTTGAATCAAGGTACTGTATGGGGAACATTATTAGCCCATGCACTGCACACAATGCACGTTACATATTTCACTGGTACTGCACACTACTCTTACTTGCCATAAACCTACCTACACCACAGTGACATACAGGGTAACACAGCACAACATATGGCAATGTAGTATGTGTTGATCGCAATACCCCACACACTTGTCTCTGGCCTCACACCAAGGACACACACTACCATGACAGACAGACAGTCATGGTGAACAATCACACCAGTACACAACATGCACCCAGTCACTAGCACACTCATTCCACCTCACATATTCCATTTGCAATGTGTTAATGGGTGTGCATTGCATACTAGGTAGGTAGTGTGCTTTTGGCCCTGGGCCTACAGCAGCATACTGTTATGCTACCCTGCCCCTTGTGACACATGTGTTATGACTGCACTCTGCTCAATACAAACAGTTACACAGGGTGACTCATATGGCATATTACCTATCAGCATAACATTCAGCAGGGTTACGTCTGACATCTAGTCATGGGGAGGCTTGCTTCTTAATTCTGTGTGGTCTACTACAGGGTATGTCATATCTGTGGGTAAGGTCCCGTACCTCCACCATGTGCTCTATACTGCAGTGACAAGGATGACAGACGTAGGTAATTTGTGTTGTGGATGTTGGAGGTGTTACCATGGTTGGGAGACAACTGTCATGGGTGTGACCGAACTATGTATATCCAGCAGTGGTAACCTCTTTGTAGATAGTCTGTGTGTGCTCTGTGGTGTTTGAGTGCATTGACACAGTTACTTACATATGTCTGTGTCCTTCACCATATCTGTAGCTGTCATGGGAGGTACATACCGTGTAGGACATTGTGGGGTGTGGAGGGGTACAGTGACCTACATGTCCATAGCTGACACACCATGTCCACTGACACATTCCATGTACAGGTATTACAGGACTAGTGTGCCACTGTGTGTATCGATGGAGAGCCTATTGTACACTTGTTGACCTTGTTCCCCCTGACACATGAAGTGGTGGGCAGGCATGTACATATGTGGTGGTTACTGCTGTCAGTGTTTTTGAATGGGGTATGGTACTCCAGTATCCACACTGGTGTTCACTCCATGCCTGTGACACCAGGCACCTGTAGCAAGACATCTGCACACATGTGCCTCACACAGTCTATATATGTATATATATATATATATATATATATATATATATATATATATATATATATATGTATAGATATATTTATATCTGTATATGGATATATATCTGTTTGTATATATGTAAATATCATATGTATATCTAGATGTAGATATATACATATAGATGTGGGGAGAGAGGGGGTGAGGGTGAGAGAGAGACACAGGGTGAGTGTGAGTGTGAAGGGGTGGGACAGAGAGTGAGAGATAGTCATATACAGACATATCTGTTGTCAGTCAGATCTATCTGCATATGTGGAAGTCTCTACAGATATCTATATATGTATGTATGTATTACATATATCTGTACATACATAGTCTACCAATCTTGATGTCTGTGCAGTACGTGAGAACCTGGTTCAAGGCTCCTGACAGCACACCAGCGGTACCAGGCTATACCTCGTATCATGCATTTTGGCCCCAGGACTTGGGACAAAACGAAAAGGGAGGGGGTGTGTCCATATTCATGGAGGACACACATACCTCCAGGTTAGTGGCAACACATGAAGCATCACAGACCATCCAGGTGCGGATAACCGTAGGCAAACCTGCTATACAACTGGTAGCATGTTACAGACCACCCTCCCGATCTCAGGGACCACAGTTGGCTTTCCTGTAGACATTGGAGGATATGAATGTCCCACCACACACCATCATATTGGGATAGTGCAACTACCCTAACATACACTGGGTGCATTATTCTACCCCAAACACCCTAGCCCAAAGGTTTCCAGTATTCACTATGTCAAATGCAATGGAACAGCTAGACACCTTTCCCACAACAGGAGATAATATACTAGACCTGATCATCACAAACATGGAGACAATGTGCTACACACTGGAAGTATACCCCTCACTAGTCACACCTGACCACAGACTAATCACCCTGGATATACATATCCCACCTCCCCCACAACACAACAGACTACAGTGGGAAGCCTCTCACATGCCGACTTTACATGTCTTATAACTGAGTTGGTATCCTTAATGCCCACTGGGCCAGTGTAATCCACTTCCCACAATGCAGACACCCTCACATATGCTTCTACAGACATCTCCAAGAATGCATGGATCATGCAATCACAAATGGAACCATGACCCTTTCCACCAAGGGCAGGCGTCCTGTCTGGTGGACCCCAGCATTGAACAACTTGTATAACAACAGATGGTAGCTACTGCATGGCAGATCATACTTCCATAGAGCTACGGCATCTCTCATCAGCAGTAGTAGACAGATATGTTTTGTCGTACAAACACGCAAGGCCAACAATGAGAGGGACATCGCTATGGTCACTGCAGATAACCACAGGGCCTTCCTCTGCTATGTTGCACACCTGGGTGGGAACACTCAGTTGTGTTTACAGTTAGTTCACAGTGACATACGCTACACTGAACACACAGATAATGCCAACAGTCTGGCAGACAGGTTCAGTGCAGGTTTCTACACTCCCTCACCCACACATGTGGAATTACTTATCCCAGCTGACTGTAACCTCCCTGTCATCTCAGATGTCCAGCTGGGAACCACCCTGTAAACACAGCAGCAATGGGACCCAACGGTATTGCAGGTTGCATGCTACGTGAATTGCAAGAGGAGCTACACATGCACATTACATGCTATTCAGCCATAGCCTTACTACAGCATATGTACCTGGACACTGGCATACAGCAACAGTAGTCCCACTCCACACAGGAGGCACCTCTACAGACCCTGGTAACTACCGCCCCATACGCTTAACCAGCCTGGTCTGCAACACTATGGAAAGGATCATTATGGTACCCATACACAGAGACATTGGGGACTTAGGACACTTGATCCCACCCGGGTTTGGCTTTTGGCAGAGGGCAGATCCTGCCTTTATGAACCTGGATGACCTTTTCAAATCAGTCACTATAGCCACGTTGCTGAAAGGCAGCATAGCGGTCCATACAGCCTACCTGGACTTGCTCTAAAAGCATTCAACACAATACCGCACTCTGCCATCATAGACTTGATCAACAGCCAACATGTAAATCCATATGTCACATGATGGGTTGCGGTACCAGCTAATGGATAGAAACCCTATAGTCAACTCACTGGTGCCATGTCAGACTCAGAGCCAGTCGCATGTGGTGTCCCACAGGGCTCCTGTCCTGGGACTACTCATGTTCAGTATATCATTCTCTCAGATGTGGGAAGCAGACACCCCATAAAAAAAACGCTTTTTAACTGTAAAACCTCAAAGGGGGGCCCCCTGAACCCCCGGGGACATGCTCACAACTCCCTCAGACCCTGTCTGGTGTACCGCTCCATACGGATCGTGCCTGCATTACAGCCCGGAACATAGCTGGGGTTGAAAGACCTCTGTGGGCACGTCTGACAGGGGCGGTACGCCCACGGATGCTCCCACGAGAACCCATGGACGTCTGCCTGTACGGTACCGTGTCAGGGCCCTGGCCATGGCTGCAGTGTGGGGATGCATGTGCCACAGGTACCACATTACCCTGGTCAATGCCCACTGCATCCTGTCCCATCACCTAGGGACATTGGTGACAAAGGATGTATTGACAGGATGACTGTGTGCATAGATGGGGTCGACAGCTGTGTAGTGTCAATTGGCTGACCAATGACAGACCCTGGCACACCTACCATTGCCATTACACAGGTATCATCATCATTATCCACAGCAGCTGATTCAGGTTCCCTGCTGCATGACACCAGAGCAGCACCAGAACCTATGGGAGTAAGACAGGAAACACAGTTTACAATGTGTACACAATGCCACCACTGATGCACACATGCACACATGGGCACATGCACACATGCATACATGAGCACATGCACACATGGGCACATGCACACATGCACACATGCGCACATGCACACATGGGCACATGCACACATGCACACATGGGCACATGCACACATGCACACATGCACACACCTCAGAATATGAGATATCAACCCAGAGACACAAACACACCTGCAATCAAACACATTGCACTACTGCTTCAGCCTATTATTACTATTAGTATACAGAGTAGTGAAGGTAATGGTATTACACAATCACCAGCATGGATAGGCTGCCTTGCTGTTACACCAGAGGGACCTGCGGAAAAGAGACATTCATCGTCAGTGGGCACAACTGTGCCATTGATACTGTGGGCATGTTACAGTTCAGTAGTGCAACAGTTACCTTCCACAGGTGTACTGCAGATAATGAGGTTATCACTAATGCACAATAATTACCAAGATAACAGCTACAAATCGAGGACACACCCCACACATGCATAACCTAACAGTGTACAGAATGGTCACTATACACATGGCATGTTACCTGCACGCTCTGTGTCCTGCTGCTGTGTGGCTCCAGCCTCCATCATTACACATGTATGCTGTTGTTGTTGCTGCTGTGCTGGAGCCACAACCCTCAGGAGTAGTCCCTCCAGTCTGGTGAGGGGGGGATGTCTAGCCACCCCACCACCTGTGGCAAGCTGCTGCCTGTGGATATCCGACGCACGCTGACGGACATTTCTAATTAAATTACTGCAGTGATGGCGTACCTGCTCATATGTCCGGTTATGTGTGCCTATGTCATTAACCCGACGGACCAGGTCTTGCCACAGTGCAGCCCTCTCCTGCTGGTTCTGGCTGGTGCGGGAAAAGAGTACAGCGAAATCCTGCACCAGGCTCTGGTGTATCTCCTCCTCTTCTGCAGCGGAGTAGACTGGGTTCCGCTGGTGAACCATGTCCCTGAAAAGGAGAAGGGAAATATGTCAGCAATATCTGTCAGCAGACTACAGCACACATAATACACATTATACTTGACTGCAGTGATATAACTTAGGCACCACATAAAGCATCTGTCTGTCTATTGGGGGATGCACATGTACATGACCAGATATCAGTGCTCATCTGACAGCTGTGCAACAGTACCTGGCACACTCCATACAACAGACTAGTATACTGCAGCAGTCAACGCACTGTTTCAGGTACAATACACAACCTCACACTGGGGGTTTGAATCAAGGTACTGTATGGGGAACATTATCAGCCCATGCACTGCACACAATGCACGTTACATATTTCACTGGTACTGCACACTACTCTTACTTGCCATAACCCTACCTACACCACAGTGACATACAGGGTAACACAGCACAACATATGGCAATGTAGTATGTGTTGATCGCAATACCCCACACACTTGTCTCTGGCCTCACACCAAGGACACACACTACCATGACAGACAGACAGTCATGGTGAACAATCACACCAGTACACAACATGCACCCAGTCACTAGCACACTCATTCCACCTCACATATTCCGTTTGCAATGTGTTAATGGGTGTGCATTGCATCCTAGGTAGGTAGTGTGCTTTTGGCCCTGGACCTACAGCAGCATACTGTTATGCTACCCTGCCCCTTGTGACACATAGTTTCATAGTTTCATAGTAGTGTACTAGGCTATCTGCCTGGGGGCATTTATAAGCCTAGCCAACAGTGATGTGGCTTTACGCCACCCCATACTATATAGTTGCGCCTCTCTAGTAGTGACATGTGGGACCCCATTATTTAGTAAACTATACCTCTGTCTAGTAGTGACACTGAGGTCACTCCGGGGTAAACTTATGATCTCCCATCCATGCATCGAGATTTTTCTTGAACAGTGCCAATGAAGGGCTCTGTCTCACATGAACTGGGATTTTGTTCCAGAGTATGGGTAACCTCTGTGTTATGAATCTATCCCTCCAGCATGTCCTATTCATATTTGTGCAGAGGTTGAAATCTTTAGCTGTGGTTCTGGTGGATTTGGATTTTTTGAGATGGAGCATGTCCATCAATTCCTGGTTGGACATGGCCCTGTATGTTAGGCACAAATCACCTCTGAGCAGGCGGTATGCTACTGAATAGAGCTGGAGTTTCTTTAATCTAGCTGGATAAGGCACATGTTTGAGACCTATGATCCTCTTGGTGAGGTACTGGGGTCTTTCCAGTTGTTGCATGTGCCGGGTGAGATACATCCCAAATGGAGCATTATATTCAATCATGGGCCTGACAAGGAGGAATATAGAGGTACAATGACCTCCTTTGATCTGGATGAGAATCCCTTCATGATGAGATGGGCAAGGTAGAATGTCTTTCTGACCACTTTGGCAACATGGTTGTCAAAGGAGAGGTCACTATCGACTTGAGTCCCCAGGTCTCTGATTACTTCTTCCGTATTCAGTGGGTTATTGTCTACGTGATAATTTGTGGGTACTTTGTTTTTCCCAAAGGGGATGACTATACATTTTGGCGTTAAGTTTGAGGCCATGATTCCGCACCAGTTGTCCGTTTCAGTGAGACCTTTCTGTAGGATGTGTGTGTCGGCAGGTGAATCAACTATGGCACCCAGTTTGCAGTCATCTGCAAACTTTGTCAGCCATAATCCTTCCATATTTGCTTTCACATCTGAGAAGTAAATGCCGAATAGGAGTGGACCCAAGACTGATTCTGTGGGACACCACTTGTGACTGGTTTTGAGTCTGACATGGCTCCAGCAATTTTAACCTTATGGGTTCTGTTTTTAGCCAGTTTGCTACCCATCTTGTGACATATGGATTAACATTTAGGCTGCTGAGCTTGTCAATGATGCCAGAGTGTGGTATCGTGTCAAAGGCCTTAGCCAAGTCCAAATAGGCAGTGTGGACAGCCTTGGCCTCATCGATGGCACTAGTGACTGTCTCAAAGAAGTCAACCAGGTTTAAGAGGCAGGATCTGCCTTTACAAAACCGAACTGTGTGGGATCAAGGGTCTGCAGATCCCCAATGTCGCCATTTATGAGTTCCATGATGATTCTTTCCATAGCCTTACAGACCAGGCTGGTCAAACTTATGGGGCGGTAGTTACCTGGGTCAGTAGAATTTCCCCTTTGTGGAGTGGGACCACTGTTGCTGTGCACCAGTGTTCAGGTACATATCCTGTAGTGAGGCTAAGATTGAATAGAGTTCTTAGGGCGGGTTTAGTTCATCTTGGAGTTCACGTAACACTTAACCGGGATACCATCGGGTCCCATAGATGCTGTGTTTTGCCTTGTTGAGTGCTGATTTCACCTGTGTGTCTGTGATGACAGGTAGGTTGCATTCAGCAGGATAATTATCATCTTTAGGGGTGAGGGAGGGAGAAATTTGCACTGAACCCATCTGCCAGAATGTTGGCAATGTCAGTAGGGTCAGTGAATTTTTGTCATTGTGTACTAGCTCAGAGCATATCTGAGAATTTCCTCCCAAGGTTCTGACATAATTGAAGAAGGCTTTGTGATTGTCTTTGGTATCCTTGGCAATCTTTTTTCAAAGTTTGCTTTAGATGTTTTTATGAGAGAACGTAGTTTTACTTGTGTTGATCAGGAAGCCTTTCCCTTGTGGGATTTGGCTTTGTCCTGCAGTAGCTTCCTTCTTTTGTTGTACAGTTTGTTTATAGCGGGGTCCACCAAACCGGCATTTTCCCCTTGGTGGAGAGGGTCTTGGTTTTAGTTGGGATTGCTTGATCCATGCATTCTTGGAGATGTCCGTAGAAGGCTTTTGTGAAGGATTCAGCATTTTGGGATGTGATTTCCATAACCCAGTAGGCTTAAAGGATATCATTTCTGACTTGAGGAGCACAAAGTCAGCTTTTGAACAGTTTTTCACTGTAGTCTTTTGTTCTGGGGGTGGGGTGGGATATGTACATCCAACGTGATCAGTTTATGGTCAGATCTTACCAGTGAGGAGTTTATATCCGTGCGGAGCATTTGGACCCCATGTTTGTGATAATCAGGTCAAGTATATTATCTCTCGTGGGAGAAGTGACCAGTTGCTCCATAGCATTTGAGTTTATGAATTCCAGGAATCTTTGGGCTAGGGTGTTAGGGCTAGAATAGTGGGCCCAGTCTATGTTGGGGTAGTTGAAGTCACCCAATATGATGGTGTTTGGTGTGACATTCATATCCTCCAGTGTTTTCAGGAATGCTTGATGGGATTCCTGGGATTGGGAGGGAGTTCTATAACATGCGACCAGTTGTATGGCAGTTTTGCCTATGGTGAGTAAAACTTGTATGGTTTCTGATGCTTCATGGGTAGCCACCAACCGAGAGGTGTAGGTGTCCTTTATGAAAATGGACACTCCTCCCTTTGTGGTTCGCCTGGAACTTGAGGTCAAACATGATATGAGGTATAGCCTGGTAGCGCTGGAGTGCTCTCAGGAGCCTTAAACCAGGTTTTGGTTACTGCACAGACATCGATGTTCTCCATACTGAGAAGTGCTTCGAGTGCCTGCATCTTGAGATTTAGACTTCTGGCGTTAAGCAGCATTACCCTTAATTTTTCCATTTTGTTTTTTATGGAGGTTGATTTGTCCTTTGAGCATTGCCTAAAAAGGCACTATGGGGTGGCAAGAGCCTTGGCCAGTATCCGAAGCCCAGTGGTGACAGGTGCAAGCCATCCTTAGAAGCAACGTGGCTTGTCCAGCATATCATCCCAGGCTGACAGACATTGATCCCCTAGAATGACACCAGTGATTAAGCCAATTGTTAAAACTGATCATTTTGTCTTTGTACTGAGGCATCATTCTTGGTGAAGGCAGGATGCTGCTCAGGGTCAGGGTCATACCAGTCTGGGCTACATAATCGGAGAGCTCCTCAATGTCTTTTCATGTAGTCCAGGGAGGTACGTCTCAGGTCATTCACACCAGCATGGACAATGACTGAATCATACTTGTACTTGCTTTGGAGCAACCTGAGTGCGTGTGTAATGTGGCGGATCCTAGCCCCCGATAGGCAGCTCACCGTTACCCTCTCCTTATTCAGCCTGGTAAGTGGAACATCGGTGTGTCTGACTATAGAGTCACCTATTACTAATGTCTCTGGCATAGTATTTTGCCTTAGGGGCTGTGATTGTGCGACACACCTGTTGCTTGAGGTATGTGTTGTAGGTGTTGCGTTTTGTGGGGGTGTATTTCTGGGTGTCTGCTTTGGAGGCCTCTGTTGTTTTGGTAAGTTTTTTACAAGAGCCTCCGAGTATGTCTTTGTGTTTTTATGTGTTTGGTTTGCATTAGTGGTGGTTTTATGTGTGACTGGTTTTGCTTTGGGTGTGGGTACCATCTCCTCCTGACTGGTCTTGCCAGTCCTGAGTTGAGAGAGTTCAGCCTCCAGTCTGGCTATATAGTTGCATCTCTCACAAGTATATGTGTTAGTAGGAAGGAGGAGAGGGTTGTCTGTGTACATGAGACAATTGTAACATTGTCTTAAGATTCCCAGATTAACCAGCTGAACAAGAGAGGATGCTAGTGGTCTACCACTCGACATACTAGAATATTATAAGGAGTGTTGTGCCTTTAGGGAAGTGGGTATTCACAGGGGTAGTGGATGCCTGTGGTGCTTACTTTAGGATAAGAGTGCTTGGTTTTATTATGAGTGCTTGCTAAGGATAGAAGTTCAAAACAAGTGCTAATATATACAGCTAAATAGACTGAGTAGAGCTTCTAAGGGAAAAATTGAAGAGCAGACTTGGCGGAGCCAGAAAAGTTAAAACCTGTATAAAATAGTTTACACCTGTATAACCGCTGCGCTTAGGCCCGACACTAAAAACGCGCAAAATGCCCTGAGGCGGATTTTTATACAGGGAACTTGAAAAGAGCTAGAAATGGTCCAAGGCAACCAATGAATTACAGCTCAAGTGCTGAGATCACTTCCCCCAGGGACAGATAGGCTGCTCAAGGCTCCCCACTCCCACTGGTGAGCTCAGAAACTTCCTTCTATCCAAGTAAGGCAATGGCCAACACATGTGTTATGATCGTACCTGCTCAATACAAACAGTTACACAGGGTGACTCATATGGCATATTACCTATCAGCATAACATTCAGTAGGGGTATGTCTGACATCTACTCATCGGGAGGCTTGCTTCTTAATTCTGTGTGGTCTACTACAGGGTATGTCATATCTGTGGGTAAGGTCCCGTACCTCCACCATGTGCTCTATACTGCAGTGACAAGGACGACAGATGTAGGTAATTTGTGTTGTGGATGTTGGAGGTGTTACCATGGTTGGGAGACAACTGTCATGGGTGTGACCGAACTATGTATATCCAGCAGTGGTAACCTCTTTGTAGGTAGTCTGTGTGCACTCTGTGGTGTTTGAGTGCATTGACACAGTTACTTGCATATGTCTGTGTCCTTCACCATATCTGTAGCTGTCATGGGAGGTACATGCCGTGTAGGACATTGTGGGGTGTGGAGGCGTACAGTGACCTACATGTCCATAGCTGACACACCATGTCCGCTGACACATTCCATGTACAGGTATTACAGGACTAGTGTGCCACTGTGTGTATCGATGGAGAGCCTATTGTACACTTGTTGACCCTGTTCCCCCCTGACACATGCAGTGGTGGGCAGGCATGTACATATGTGGTGGTTACTGGTGTCAGGGTTTTTGAATGGGGTATGGTACTCCAGTATCCACACTGGTGTTCACTCCATGCCTGTGACACCAGGCACCTGTAGCAAGACATCTGCACACATGTGCCTCACACAGTCTATATATGTATATATATATATATATATATATATATATATATGTATATATATGTATTGATATATTTTTATCTGTATATGGATATATATCTGTTTGTATATATGTAAATATCATATGTATATCTAGATGTAGATATATACATATAGATGTGGGGAGAGAGGGGGTGAGGGTGAGAGAGAGACACAGGGTGAGTGTGAGTGTGAAGGGGTGGGACAGAGAGTGAGACATAGTCATATACAGACATATCTGTTGTCAGTCAGATCTATCTGTATATGTGGAAGTCTCTACAGATATCTATATATGTATGTGTGTATTACATATATCTGTACATACATATTCTACCAATCTTGATGTCTGTGCAGTACGTGAGAACCTGGTTCAAGGCTCCTGACAGCACACCAGCGGTACCAGGCTATACCCCGTATCATGCATTTTGGCCCCAGGACTTGGGACAAAATGAAAAGGGAGGGGGTGTGTCCATATTCATAGAGGACACACCCACCTCCAGGTTAGTGGCAACACATGAAGCATCACAGACCATCCAGGTGCAGATAACCGTAGGCAAACCTGCTATACAACTGGTAGCATGTTACAGACCACCCTCCCGATCTCAGGGACCACAGTCGGCTTTCCTGTAGACATTGGAGGATATGAATGCCCCACCACACACCATCATACTGGGATAGTGCGACTACCCTAACATACACTGGGTGCATTATTCTACCCCAAACACCCTAGCCCAAAGGTTCCCGGTATTCACTATGTCAAATGCAATGGAACAGCTAGACACCTTTCCCACAACAGGAGATAATATACTAGACCTGATCATCACAAACATGGGGACAATGTGCTACACACTGGAAGTATACCCCTCACTAGTCACATCTGACCACAGACTAATCACCCTGGATATACATATCCCACCTCCCCCACAACACAACAGACTACAGTGGGAAACCTCTCACATGCCGACTTTACAGGTCTTATAACTGAGTTGGTATCCTTAATGCCCACTGGGCCAGTGTAATCCACTTCCCACAATGCAGACACCCTCACATATGCTTCTACAGACATCTCCAAGAATGCATGGATCATGCAATCACAAATGGAACCATGACCCTTTCCACCAAGGGTAGGCGTCCTGTCTGGTGGACCCCAGCATTGAACAACTTGTATAACAACAGATGGTAGCTACTGCACAGCAGATCATAATTCCATAGAGCTACGGCATCTCTCATCAGCAGTAGTAGACAGATAGGTTTTGTCGTACAAACATGCAAGGCCAACAATGAGAGGGACATCGCTATGGTCACTACAGATAACCACAGGGCCTTCCTCTGCTATGTTACACACCTGGGTGGGAACACTCAGTTGTGTTCACAGTTAGTTCACAGTGACATACGCTACACTGAACACACAGATAATGCCAACAGTCTGGCAGACAGGTTCAGTGCAGGTTTCTACACTCCCTCACCCACACATGTGGAATTACTTATCCCAGCTGACTGTAACCTCCCTGTCATCTCAGATGTCCAGCTGGGAACCACCCTCAGCGGAGCTGTAAACACAGCAGCAATGGGACCCAACGGTATTGCAGATTGCATGCTACGTGAACTGCAAGAGGAGCTACACATGCACATTACATGCTATTCAGCCATAGCCTTACTACAGCATATGTACCTGGACACTGGCATACAGCAACAGTAGTCCCACTCCACACAGGAGGCACCTCTACAGACCCTGGTAACTACCACCCCATATGCTTAACCAGCCTGGTCTGCAACACTATGGAAAGGATCATTATGGTACCCATACACAGAGACATTGGGGACTTAGACACTTGATCCCACCCGGTTTGGCTTTGTAGAGGGCAGATCCTGCCTTATGAACCTGGTTGACCTTTTCAAATCAGTCACTATAGCCATTGCTGAGGGCATAGCGGTCCATACAGCCTACCTGGACTTGCTTACAGCATTCAACACAATACCGCACTCTGCCGTCATAGACCTGATCAACAGCTAACATGTAAATCCATATGTCACATGATGGGTTGCAAACCAGCTAATGGATAGAAACCCTATAGTCAACCTCACTGGTGCCATGTCAGACTCAGAGCCAGTCGCATGTGGTGTCCCACAGGGCTCTGTCCTGGGACTACTCATGTTCAGAATATCATTCTCAGATGTGGAAGCAGACATGGGAGGATAGTGGCTGACAATGTTCAAAGATGACTGCATACTAGGCACCATAGGCAATACACCTGCTGACACATACATCCTACTGACAGGCCTCACAGACACCAACAACTGGTGGCGGAGTCATGGCCTGACACTGCATGCCACGTAATGTATACTCATATCCTTTTGGACGGACAAGGTACCTACATATTATCACATAGACAATAACCCACTGAGTACAGACAAAGTAATTGGAGACCTGGTGACACTGTGCAATGCTGACCTCCCATTTGACACCCACATTGCCAAAGTGGTTGGATGGACTTTCTACCTTGCCCACCTTATCATGAAGGGATTCACATCCACATCAAAAGGGGTCATTGTACCCTTATACTCCTCCCTTATCAGGCCCATGACTGTGTACTATGCCCCATTTGGTATGTACCTCACCTGGCACTTGCAACAGCTAGGGGGACCCCATGAGTACATCACCAGGTGGATCAAGGGTCTGCAACAACTGTCATATGCTGCCAGACTAACGTAACTCATGCTCTATTCCATAGCATACTGCCTACGTAGGGGTGATCTGTGCCTGATGTAGTAGGCCATGTCCAATCTGGTAGTGATGGACATGTTCCACCTCATACAATCCAAATCCATCAGACGCATGACAGCTATGGATTTAAACCTCAGCACACATATGAATAGGACATACTGTAGGGACAGATCCATCACTAAGAGGCTTCCCATACTGTGGAACAGGATCCCAGTTCATGTTAGGCAGAGACCCTCACTGACACTCTTCATGTGCATTCCTGACAAGTGGATGGGAGATCATAGGTTTACAGCAGGGGTCTTCTCTGTGTCACTACTAGACAGAGGCACAGTACACTAATGCTATTATGTAGGGGGGGGTCTTCACTCTGTCACTACTATACAGAGGTGCAGGTTTCTAAATCTATTCTATACACTGTCTGCAGATAGCCTAGTACTATACTATGCCACTGTGAAACTATATCTGTCTATGTATTTCTACATCCCTCTCTACCTATGTATACACATATGCATATTATATATACATATATATATATATATATATATATATATATATATATATATATATATATAAATATCTCGATATACATACATATACACATGTTTATATATATATATATATATATATATATATATATATATATATATATATATATATACTCCTTTTTAGGTCCACATATGTATACACACAGTAACGTACTGCTGAACACCCATTACTGTACCACCTACTTGTACATTGCACTACAACCTATATTGCTATGTGCACATAGCTACCATCACATACATATGTATGTGGAGCCTTCTGTGACAGTTTCAGTATGTCCCCGTCCCTATGCACATCCTCATATACATAGATACAGACCAATAACACATCTGGAGAGTTCACAGTATGTAGAGTATTATAGTAGTACTTTACATTACCTGTGTTTGTTGCAGCTGTTTGTGTAGGCTTGCAGTTGCTTGGCCTGCTGTCTGCCTCTTTGCCTTGATGTTTCCGGTTTGTTATTTCTTTCTCTTTCTTTCTTTTTTTTTTTTTTTTTTTTTGGTTTTCTCTCTCTCTCTCTCTCCCTCTCTCTCTCTCTACCTCCAGCATGTGCAATGACAGTATTGCATGTGTGGACTGGGAGTACAGGATGCTTTTGTAGGTATCTGCACATGTCCATGTGATGGCCTCTGCACCAATTGTTAGCCAGCATTTACTAATTGCATGCAGCCTGTTGTGTAGTGATTGCAGTTCTCACTGTGATTACAGGCCTGTGCTATAAAAAGGTCTGTTAGGTAGGCGTAGCCCTTTCTGATTATCAGGGTGGGGACCATGCTGGTTTGCTGTGGACACTGTTTTGTAAGTGTAAGGGTTGGTATGTCTCTCATATTTCAGGCTGTGTTGTAGACACTGCTATGCATGTTGTTCTGTAAGCTACTGTTAGTACATTTGGCAGGGTGTCAGTGGGGCACAGTTGACATTTGTTTTCACATCAGGGACATCCCTGTAACTCAGTCACAGTTGCTATGTCTGAACTCTTAACTATTCAACTATGGCTGTGTTTATCCTGCTCTGAGTATGTGTGTGGCTTGCCAGATGCTACTATGACATTATTACCTAGTAGCTACCAACTAGCATGACTGTTTCTCAGCACACGGTACTATTTTACAAATCCACTGGATTTGACAGTAAATATACATGACATGCTTTGCATACTAGGCTTGTATATTCCCTTTAAATTAATTCCTACTATTTTATGATATATTTCTTTCAGCACAATGTTCTTGTATAGCACTCATGGCTTAGTGGTAAGTCATGCAGACTAGTGTTTCCAAGGTCCTGGGCTCGAGACTGAGGGAGGTATTTTATTTTGCTGCTGAAAAAACTACAGGCCTTGTCATTCAGAGTGACTAAGGCACTTTTAAGCAGTTGTAAGCGGGTTAGCGCTGATTTGCGCGTAGGTCACGCATGCGCACTGCCGCTTATCTTCGCGCACACCCGCTTACTACTGCTTAAAAGTGCTTACTCTCGCGCACACCCGCACTATTTTCTTTGAAAGAAAAGAAAATGGGGAGATAGGAAAGTGGTGAAAAAGGGGTCACAAACAGGGTAGGACAGTAGGGAAACAAGCTCGGGTTTTGCAGGAGGGATGTAGGTAAGGCCCATAGCTGCCCATTTCTTCGTCAGCAACAGCTGTGCATATGTTTGTAATTTGGTGTGACATTTGAAACCTTCCACCCCTGAGAGAGGTGTAAGGACAACAATAATACTTGTTGTACAGCCAATTGTAATTGACAGTTTCCATGTCCAGCAGACATGTGTGCAAAATGGGCAGCTATGTATGGGGCATAATTTTTTTGTGGGTACAGAGTGCCCTTTTTTTTTTTTCAGGTGAGAGTGGTATGTCATGTACAGGAAGTTGTTATAGCTGGGGAGGTAGGTTGGGTAGGTTAACAGACAAGACAAACAAGACGCATACAGGGGCGGTGTATGACACATGTGGGGGGGGTTACACTATTGACGGGAACGGATGTTTGGATATCTCGAGCCTATGAGCCCACAGATGGCAACAGTGGAACTGAGATCCCCACCCATGGGCAGTTGCCACTGTGCCTTCACTGCCCAGGACGGGGCTGTGCTGGGGGCTGTGTAGGCCGGGCAGCAGGCACGCTGGTGAGTTGTGCCACCTGTGCCTCAAGCTGGCATAGGGGCCCAAGCACAGCATGCCGGATCTCCTTATGCACCACAGTCTGGACACTATGGAGGGTGAGTGGATGTTCTCCTCCAGCCACGCTTGCAGAGGGGGGACGAGCCCCATCCCCTGCAGCGCTTCCACCCACAGGTGGCACAGGGCCACCAGAGGAGGTTCCGGCCTGGGCACTACTGCCAGGTGCACTCGCCAGCTGAGGTGGGAGAGGTGGGTCCGCTGGAACCCGCCTTCCCTGTCATCCTATGTTTTGCATTATGTTATGACAGTTTGGGTTAGTAACATACAATACAATTCACAATTAGTTGTAACAGCATGCATTAGTATTTCCATTAACCAAACACCCATATATTCAAGCCATTGAACAGCAAGCATAACACATGCATAATTTGAACAGCAATACACAATCCAACAACATGCAGGGTTGATTGATGGCAACAGGCCATCAGGTTTGGTTGTATGAACAGGGCAGATGCATCAACATACATGCAAATATGTATGAACCAACAGGACAAATGTCCAGGGGTGTTAATTGTGATTGCACATACCAATTCCCCGTGGAATGGATTATATGTGGTTATAGGGTAGGGTGAAGAAATATTTAATTAACAACTTCAAATACCAATACATATGCTGTACATTTCTACTAGCTGCAGATATATACACACTACACTTCTGCCTACAGTTTCCTATGTGATAACTACTTCAGGTTGGTGATAGGAATGTTACTGCTACATCAATATACATTTCATTTTTATTCATACACATTCATATCTGGCTCTGTTCAGCTACATCATCCTGCTACATTTGCTTTATATAGCTATAGACAACTGTGGATGTTTGGTATTTCAGACAACCATACTATCTGCATATTGCAGACTGAGAGCAACATATCCAGATTTTGGGACACACATTCCAGCTGCAGTACTGTTTTTAACACATGTTGCTGTTTGGTTCTGCCTGTCACATTCATTTCATTCTGTACTAACTGCAGTATAATTTATTCAGGAGTTATTACTACTTTATTGGTGGATTCATACCTCTTTCTCACACTCTCTCACTTGTTTTATTTTTCCAATTCAGGATGGTACTTAATTCTAGGCTTTATTGACATGTTTTACCTGTAGTTATAACAATCCTTTCCAACAGTCTCACTTATGCCATGTTTATGAATTTCAACAGGGATATATTTCACACATGTGTTTTACTCAGCTTCTGCAGCTGTACTTTTCAGCCTGCTGCAGGTTATGTACTATTATATTACAGGTGGGACATCTTTATTTCAGACTTGTTTCATTTTTATGTTTGGATTATAGGCTGCATCACACTTTTGTAATCAAGCAATACTTGCAAACCCTCTTACACTGTTACTTGCACATTTTATTAATTAGTGACTACACTGCACTCTTTTGCTAACTGTCATACTTATATATTTATTTACAGTTACAGGGAAAGAATTACTGACCTGCCTGGTGGCGCAACCGCACCAGCCTATCACCATAGGCTCGACGGTTCGCAGAACAGACACCTGCAGCTGTAATATAAATAAAGTAATATTGGAATACACATCTCCATAATATCAGCTAGGTTAATTTCTTACATAAATAATTACATGTAACTTACTCAGTAGTGGGGCGTTGGGCATTTTCCGGGCCTCCTGGATCCAACAGTTCAGTTGGTCCTGCTTCTGTCTCTTCAGGTCCGCATGGTGGAGATGGATCTGCTCACCAGTCCTTGGTATTCCTGTGGCACTGGTGAGATCATGTGCCAACCAGTCCCACGCCTCAGCCCTATATGCTCCCCACAGGACCTGGCCCTGCATGAGTTGGGCCTCATGATTATGGATGAGGAGCCAAACCATATATTTGGACTCCTCAATGCCCCACCTCTGTGCTCGGAAGCAACTACCCTCTCCTACACCTGACATCCTGGCTGCAAGTCAGTTCTACAATCAGTTATGCTGTGTATTCCCACCTATGGGGCTTATATATGCCGTTTTTCCCACACTTATCTGTGATTGGCCATTTTGGAATTGTATCAGCTTCACAAAACATGCTTTGTCATGCTCCTCTTTCTATTCATTCCTATATATATGCTATTACTGCATTTCTAAGTGCAACTGTCATGGCTTAGTGGTTCAGTACTTTGACTATGGTGCATGGTATCCTGGGTTCAAACCTGGCCATTGCTTTTTATATTTTATATTTTATGACTGTCTGCACAGGCTAGGAGGTGTGTCTGTGTAAAGGCAGTTTTGATACAGCTTGCTCAACGTTGCCCTCCTCTTCAGCCGATGTCTCTACCGCTACACTATTGCTTTTTGGCTTACTTTGCATATTTAGTTCTTATATGCTTTTCCACTGACTGCTAACTGTGGCTAAGCACCGAGCATGCCCGTGCAAACGAGCGCACTCACGGGCAAACATCTTTACAACTTATAAAAAAAAATATAAGATGTTCATTTATACATTTTATGTTCATAGTCTGTGGGGGCATGTGTTGTGTTGTGTTTATTCACATTTCCACGGACTCTGTCGTGGGTGTTTACTTTCGGGACTTTTACTCTTCTGGGGGCGTGTCCGTTTGCAGGGCTCACCCTACAGACACGTCCCCTACTGTCTTATACGGACCGTGTTAGCCTTAGGTGTGATTCAGCATGCCCTCATGCATATGCATGACATGCTGACGTCACACCATTTAACTGCAGCTTCCGTGTAAGCCTTGTAACTCTTACACGAAGGCTTCGTGAATCCTGCCCAAGATCGTACAATTCATTTACATTGCATGAGACTGGTAAATAGCAGCAATGGTGTAAGAAGAAAATACAATCATTAACATGTAAAAAGTACAATCTTTGACATAAAAATCATATAGTACAATTATATTGCAAGACTTTGTGTAACAGAGGCAACAGTGCTAGAATAAAGAAAATAAAATCATTGCTATGTACAAGTACAGGCAATTTCTGAGAAGATGTTTTTGAATGCTATTTACATTGGTGCACAGGGTGGATTCAAGTACACAAGAGAGAGATACATTCCAGGTGAATAGCTTTGAGGAGATTAAGTACAGAGTGAAAGACAGAGAGAGGTATAAGTGGTGAGGTTGGATAGGCCTTATGAAAGTGACAGGGAGAAGGATGGAAATTGATGTGAAAGGTTAGAGGTATAGCACTGGGAGGTGAAGTCAAGAGTTGAAGTCAACTCTTACTTATTACAACCCACTTTGACATTTTTGCAAGACTTAATGCATATCCAAATACATATAATAATATGCTCCATTGATAAATTTATTGCACTTTTAAATTACATGAGAAAATCTTAAAGCAATTTGTTGGTTTTGCTAACTCCCTAAGCAGCAGTTACGTTCCACAGCCACAGAGCCAGTAAAATATAGTTGGTGACCTTCATTCAACCAACTGTAAATCCATGACTTTATGTATGATTAATTGTATACAGGAACACACACTAATAGTCATTCTATTTTACCATGTCTAGTTTACTGTTGCTCCAAGTCTTTAATTATAACTGAGCTTATCCATATACTAAATCTACTTGGCAGGGAAATTACTCTGTTACTTAAATATGCGCACTAAGAGGGTAGCCCTAACTGTCTTACTCTATGCCCATTATGATATACCCAACATATATAACAGGTTAGAGATGCCAAATGACCAGAATTTTACTTCAAAACTGTCAAGTAAAGGTAATCTAAGTTTCCAGTCCATTTCCTGTATGACAGTAGTCCATAACTTCCTGACTTCTCTTCAGTCCCATACCATATGCCAATATATCAGCATCCTGACAATAGTGACACATTGCTTCCTTCTGTCACCTATCTTAGCACAGATAAATTAGGGCTAGATGCCAGTTAGACATCATTTTAGCTATCATGATTTAGTCCCGGGGGCAGGGGGTAATTGTTACAAGTTAAGTTTTTAAAGCATGCATGACATTCCCTGTACACTAGTGAATTATCCAGCATATTAGTCTATCTCTTTTAGTTATTTTCCAGTTAGAACTGAGAATCTTCACCATTTTATACATCTCCCTCAGTCAGGGGTTTCCTTCAGCCTCCTCTCTGTATTACCACAATTGAAAAACAGCAATTCCCCCTTCATGTGGATTTAATTCTTTTATTTTTCTTTTTTTTTAATGATGAGAAAATAGTCTTAATTACAAACATTGCCACTATCTAGCTTCATTTGCAGTGAATTTATGTCAATTATCTTCAACTGACTGGACATGACTTTAAATTGTGTCACAAATATTCTTAACAAATAAAATACCTACCAGCATCAAAATGTCACGCTATCTTTCCACCTTCCACTTTAATAAGAAAGTTGTTTCAAATGAAAGATACAAGGCAGCCCATGAAAAAAATCTGACATTTGTTAAGGTTTTTTTTTTTTACAGAGCACAATGTGCTATAGACACTATAGTTACATTTGTAATGAGATAAAGAACAGTGTCAAAGACTGAAAGTAGTAAGCTGAAATGTGCCAGAATAAAAAAAAAACTTTATAATTCTTAGTTAAAGATATGATGAAACAAAAAGAAGGCAATTAAAAGAAATAGATGTGACCTTATCAAAAACTGTGGAAATCTGCAGGATAAGTAAAATTGCTGTTATGCAGTTTAAATAATTAACTGAGAAAAATTACTTATTGAAATTAATGTCTGAATCAAATAATAAAGAAGAAAAATTGAAGTAAAGGCAATATGAGCTACATACCTCTCAACTGTCCAGATTTTGCCTCATATTTTTGGTCTGTTTGTCAAAAAAAATGTGTAGTCTGGCAAATCACGGAGTACTGAAGTCACTAAATAATGACAGTCATTGCAGTTTCAGACTTCATATCCTTCAGAAAATGTGTGCTAATGCAGAACCTCTTATTCCAGCAACTAAGTTTATAAGAGCAATATTTAACCTTTTTGGGGCTTTGTTCCCCTGTTATTTTTGGTTTTGTCCAGAGTGCTTTGCACTAAGAGGTTGAGAGGTATGATGAGCTACAAAAACAAAGGATATGAAAAAGTGAAATATGTAAATACAAGCTAAGGGCCACAGAAAAAAAATCATGCTGTTATAATTCATGCATAGATTTTGGGTAGCTCTAACCATTACAGAAAGTGTTATCGTGCATTTTATCCAGCTTGCAGAATGTGTCCTAAAAAGGATATTGTTCCAGTCACAAAAAATAGAAAAACAAGTATCTTCAAAACAATGCTCATACTATTGAATGGAAATATGAACCTGAACAGTACCAAACCACTTTGATTGGTTCTTTGGAAGTGAAAGGTTGCAATACTATAAAGCCTGAAATTGCAGTTATGAAAGGTAACCATCAGAAGGAAATGTCAAGATTTAATGGGCAATTTGAAAAAAATTAAAGTAGATGTAGTTTTAAAAGTCTTGTCAGAAAAGACATTAAAATACTGTCACTAGATGGATCTGTAGAAAGATCTGCATGTGTGCACATAGTTAACCTATAATGATCACTCAGTGGTACCATTAAGACAGGAGCTATTGATACATAAGTACAAAAAAATAATTATTTTTTACATAGTTGTACTTATGGAAGAAATGTTTCCTAATGGTTTGATTTATGTGACTTCAGAGAAGCTGGGAGTGATAAAACAATTCACATTGTGAACACATATAGTGAATATTCACATAATCTCAGAAATATTTCTGATACTGTACAAAGCCATTGCAATGATATCCTCCATGAATAAGTTGATCCACAGACTCTGGAAGCTTGCCTGGAGAGTATTATATATAAATAAAAGCTGAAGCTGTGGCAATGATTCATTTTCCTACAAGTTCCTGTAGCGATCAAACATAAACCTGAGCTGAAAATGAAAGTGATGGAAAGCTCAGGTGTTATTAAGAAGAAATAAGAGACTGTCAAATAGGTAAATAGTATGGCCACTGATGTGAAGAAAACACAAGATTCACATGTGTACTGATTATTTGTGATCTGAATAAAGTTACTAAAATAGTGATTTATCCATTGTTAACATAGAAGAAATGATTCAAGATTGCCAAATGCTAAGTTCTTTAAGCATTATAAGTAAACTAGGGTATTTGGCAAATAAATGTAAATAAATTTATATACTGTGCACATATAATACACCATTAGAAAGGTACAGATTCCATAGTTTCACATTTGGCATTTTATCAGCACAGCAAGTACTCTAAAGGGGTTCTTATCATGTAGTCGAACTTTTACAAGTTCGAACCACATATGGGCAAGACCATAGGTTTGAACATGTAAAAGTTAGAGTGTTTGAATGGAAATCTCCATAAGCAGAGGTTTCCATTCAGTTCAATTAGGTGTGATCTCAGAGATGGTATATTTAAGTAGCGGGGGTTTGGTGGCCATAGCCCCCCCATGTGGGGGTGCATGGGGGCTTGCCCCCCTAGCTTACAACAATTGATTTTGTTGTCCGTTGTTTTTTTTTTTTTTCCAGTAGTAGACGTTCTGTAACTTCGAGCATAATGGTTCGACCATTAGGTGTTCGGAGTTATGGAACTTTGACTATGTGATATAGACCCTTCTAACGACATACTGCCTAAGTAACTGGAAGCTTGGAAGATGCTGTAAACTGATAAAGTATTATTATGAGATCAGAGACTGAGGGTGGGGTCCTAAATGAAAGGCAAGCACTTGTAGAGTTTTTAGTAGAATATAGAACAAAAGAAGCAATTAAAAAGGAATAATTAGTAGAGCACATAAAACATTGATTGATAACTATAATAATCAATCAGAGATGGTTAGAAAGGATTAGGAAGAGAGAGTATATAAGTAATTCACAAAGAAACAATGGGAGAATATATGTATGTCTCCCAAATATGCAAGAAAATCGGGAAGATTTAGGATTTTTGCTTGGAAATGTTTACATAGATATTTCTATACCCGAAGTAGATTCCAGAGAATTTTTACTCAGATAGACAGCAAATGTTGGAGCTGTGATAGAGAAGGAAGAGGTAATTGGGAACATATTTTCTGGGAGTGAAGTGAATTGGCGGATTTTAAGGATTCACTGCAGGATGCACTGTTGGAGATGCTGGGTGGGCAGATTGGTCTGATGAGGGAGATGATTTTTCAGAGTTATAACACAGAATTGGAATTGCCTAGACATGGTAAGGCCTTGCTGTGTCTAAAATTGGTGGCTGTCAAAAAAAACAATTACTAGAAAATGGAAATCAAAATCTAAATCAACTATACTAGAAGTAGTGCATATATTAACAAGGATAAAACAAGTAGAACTGAGATCTTTAGAAAAGGGTAGGAGCAAACTATATAGGAAAAATGGGAATTATGGGAACAATGCATACAGGACAGGAATGAGATTTAAAGGAAGGCAGGACTTAAATGAACTATGTAATGTTTGAAAAAAAATCAGGTAGATTATAAGTGATATATAATGTTTGCAACTGGGAATGTGTCATTATGGTTTGTGATGTAAAATGCTTGCAACTAGGATTGTGTCTGTGTGGTTTGTTTTCATTTATATAAATGCATGATTGCCTATGTAGTAAGTGATGGTTTAATAAAGATGTTTCTTGTTTAAAAAAAGTCAGGAATTGAACAGTTTATGTTATGTTGCCTAGGTTATATGATATATAGCAATATATGTGAAGTATAATGTTTATGTTAAATATAGATTGATTAATTTTATATGAGTGTGAATTTGCCTATGTCACAAGTGCTAATTCAATAAACGTGTTTGAAAAAAAGAAGATCATGATTACATACTCATACATCTACTCAGTGGCTTAAAACTGCAAATTTTCATGCTAACTGCCATCAGATATTAAATCAGGTGACGGGTTTGAAACACATGGGTAATACTTGATTGTCAGAGTCAAAGAGTCTGAAACTTGAAATAAAATATCTAAGCAATTGCTCAAGTGCCATGGCCAGAGACTAAGCAGATATTACAGATGCTTCTGGGAATGATGCATATAAAGCAAAGTTTATACATACTATGCTATGTTTGAGTATAACTGAGTCTAAGAAAACTCTTAAAGAAAGATGTAGCCTGGAAATGGTATTATGAAAAAATAAAACATTTTAGTATGCTGAAGAAGCTATTTACAAGTGCTCCTGAAGAGGATTTACAGCTGTACTAAAGAAATGTGGTCATTTATTAAAGGAAGTACTAGCAAACAATGTATATATCTTAAAGATATCTGCGTAGAGAGTGGCCTGGGGTGTCTAACCACCAGTTATGCTTTTTCAAGTGTTGGAAAGGCTGTTCAGACCAGTCTGCCAACCTGCTCATAGAGTTTTATCTTCTTAAGAATAAGACTCTGCTGTCTGGTTTTGACTAATGAGTTTAGTACCACCAGTTCTCCATGTTCACTGTGTGATCTCATAGGCATAACCAGAATTCTGGGCTTACATTGTCCTGTTGCTTGGAAAGTATTTGACATTCCTGCTTATGGTGTGCTTTTGACTGATCTTGGGAATATATTCTCTGACCTGCAGGCTGGATCCTTGCCCAGTGAGGCTAGATCAAGCCAACCTTGATGACCTTAGCATAGAGGTACATTAGTTCTTTGCTGAGATCTAGAATTTTCCTTTTAGATTTGAAGAAATGTAGTGTCATTCCTATCCTGAATAAATCATCTATTGATCCTAACACCTTGGACAACACCCCACCTCAACACCAGCCCTGTTATCAACATTTCCTTTCCAGGTAAAGTTATTGAAAAGGCCATTTAAATGCAGCTTCATTCCTATGTTAAAAACAGCTGGCTTATGGATCCATGTTGTTCTGTGTTTCACACTACCCATAGCAGTAAGTCTGATCTAATTCAAGTAATTCAGTAAATCTAGTGGTTTGAGTGCCACAGAATTATTCCATACTGGTCCTTCTGGATCACTCATCTGCATTCCGTAGCACAGACCAACATGTTCTAACTACACCAGATGGTATGTTTGGGCATCTCTGTATCTTTCCCTTTCCATCTTGATTGTGGACACCTGTTTTACTTACTATATGCAAGCTATCTCAGGGATTCTTATGGGGTGGATGACCTTAGCATATGATTGCTGTGCTGATGCTAGCCATCTTTACCTCTAATTGCCCCAAGAAAATATGGTCAATGTGCATTCCCTTTCTAAAGATGGGAAGGCTGTTCATTCATAGCTCAGTCATAGTCCATTGAAGGTTAGCATCTGCAAAACTGAAACCAGTGCAGTTCATGCTACCATGACAATGACTACATACCCAGTTTCACTCTTATTACATAATGTACAGAGTCAATAAACATAATTTTGTAGATAAGGTGTTTAATTCAGGTGTGACCCCTGACTGTCAGATGACACTTTGGGACCGAATGTCTACTGTTTAACCTTCCTGTTCTCATCTGTGGAAGTTTTCCAGGATGAATCACAATCTGACCCAAGTTGATGTCTTGATATTTGCCCATGCTCTTTTCTCATTTCACTTTGATTACTGCAGTGTCTTTTTCCTGGAGCTTTCTAAAACTGAAATACCAATTTACAGCCAGTAACTGTGCAGTCAGGTAACCTTCCGATATTTTGTGATACCAGTATATTGCACCTGTTCAGCATAGCCCGCACTAACACTTTGTACATAACAAATCTGCTTTTAAGGTCTTAATGTTATTTGTCTTTACATGGTCTTGATACTTTCAACTTGAAAGAGCTCACAGTGCTTGCATTGTTTGTTTTCTTGAGTTCTTGGCTCAGTCTCCTAGAAGCTGCTAGAGATTTTCATTCAGTACCCACTCCTGTGGCTTCCATTTGCTGTTGAGGGATAATTTATTTTCTGCAAAGCAGTTTACCACTCACTTTTACTTGAACTGATATTAGGGCACTGGGACTTTTCTTCATTGTTATTTATTGTGTTTCTTTCTTTGGAACTGGGCAGTATTTGCATGTGCTTCCTGTTTTTTTTCCTGTTGTTATTTTATAACCATTGGTGGACACAGGGAGTATGTGCAGACTCTGTAGATATGGTACTCAATCCAAGAACCAAACTGAAGTACCATTTAGTATGAGGCAACAACATTTAGTCAGTGTACCACTGTGTTGCTCAACATATCCATTGTGCTTTTTATTATAACAGAAAATTCCAAATTTGGCATCACATATCTCTAATTTTGTTCCCTTTACAAATAAATTATCATGATCCACAGTTACATGCATTTCATTTTAAGGATGTTTGTGATGAACATAAACATTGTTTTATGACAGAAATAGTAAAACATTTTCCCATGTCCATCATGCAGTAAATGATTTCAAATCTCTTATATGTGTGATCTCCTCAGTATAAAATGTAGGAAAGTAAGAAGAACAAAATAAACAGTAAACTTCTGTTTCTGTACTGCAATCATATTAGTCATACATAATGTTATTTTGCTGAAGAAAACTCTTCTCCTCAAAAGGGTTTGCCATGGGTCTATATTAGATCACTGAACGCTTAAAAAAGCGAACGGTGATTAATCGACCCTATGTAAGCGAAAGCTTAAAATATTGAAGCAACAGAAACCCAAATTTTTTCCTAGGGAAATAATTTGGTTGTCCGTTTCTGTTGCTTCGGTATTTTCAGTGCTGAGGTGGAAAGTTACGGGTCGGGTTCAGGTAAGTGTGCGATTGTGTGGATGTGAGTGTTAGAGCGGGTTAAGTGAGTTAGGGTTAGGGCTCAGGTTAGGTATGTGTGCGATTGTGTGGACGTGAGGGTTAGGGCGGGTTAAGTGAATTAGAGTTAGGGAGCGGGTGAGGTGAGTGTGCGATAGTGACGGACCTTAGGGTTAGGGTTTGGGTTAAGGTAAGTGGATAGTTAGTGGTGTGTGTATAGTTTAGTGTAGGGATAGGTGTCAGATTTTAGATGTATGTGTGTAGATTGCTGTTTGTTTGGTGTGCTTGTGTTGTATGTGTTTTGGAACAGCAATATTTTCCCTAGGAAAAAAATCGCTGTTCTGACAGTTCGAGATTGTAAGCTTTCACTTACATTGGGTCGATTAATCACCGTTCACTTTTTTAAGTGTTCGGTGATCTAATACATACCCTTTGCCATATTTAGAGTATAGTTCACTTGGGTAACATAGAAGAGTACATATTTCCAAACTTGCATATTTTTTTTATTCTAGCTCTAACTAACTTGTCCTATAAACTGCTATTTCTTTTCATCTTTCTAGTACAAGTGAGCCTTTGAATACAGCTGAAATATATGGTGTCTACTGCATATATAAAACCAAAATTACTTGCTGCATGTGAGGGACCCTACATACACCTCCATATTTTGACACTAGTGCTCTTCTGAGCAAGAACTTTTCAATATGAAGCGTGTAACATCTCAACAGAATAGTACATTTATTATCTTTCATAAATTTCTGAAGACACTTATCTGTTTCCCCAAATATTAGTTATCTTGAAAAATACAAGAAAACATGGTGACTTTACTTGCTGAGAATAAGACTTATAGACTAATTACATTAGGAAATATATTACCTCTTGTCCCTGCAGTGCATTTTCTGGACTTTGCGCTAAAATTAACAAATGTGCACTATAAATCAAAATAATTTGTGCATAAAGCATCCACATTATCAGTAAACATCAAATCTAAAACTTGCATGTTCTAAAGAAAGTTCTCTATTTCATTGTCAGTATGATCACAAATAAGAAAATAAATCATCAGTATAAAATTTAGAATATATATATATATATATATATATATATATATATATATATATATATATATATATATATGGGTCTACTTCTCTTCATCGAAAGTACATCACTTCAAAAAAGTGAAGTAGACCCACACTTACGCGAAAGTGCACTTAACTGAAAGTCCACTTGCGTGAAGAACGGTTCAATGAACCATTAAGGGACATTGAGGTGTCAAAGCACACTACAGTGGGGAAAAGGGAATTTACCTGTTTCCCCACTGTAGTGCGAGTTCGGAATTGGTATATTTAAGTAGAGGGGCTGTGGGGGGAACAGCCCCCCCCCACATGGGGAGTGCAGGGGGGCTTTCCCCCTGCAAAAACATTGTTTTGGTGTTCCTGGTCAGTTCGTTGAAATGTTCTTTGCGAAAGTGCACTTTTGGTTAAGTGCCCTTTTGCGTAAGTGTGGGTCTACTGTTCTTTTTCGAAGAAGTGTTCTTTCAATGAAGTACAGTAGATCCATATATATGTATATATATATATATATATATATATATATATATATATATATATATATATATATATATATATATATATATATATTAAAATGCATTCATGGAAAAATCCTCTATAATATCCTTTACTAAATGTTCATATCGAGATACAAAAAAACTATACCTATCACAATGAATTTTAATAGTAAAAAGAAAAATCCTATCAGATTTAAATAAAAAGTCACATGATGAAAACACTGACAGCTGTTACAGTGATAGAAATCTATTGCCCTCAGGTAAAAAGTGTACTTCTGCCCCAGACCTTTACAATGCTATATTGAAGAAGAAGACAGAAAAGCCACCCGCTGTAGCAAACTATTTCCCTAAATGCCTCTTATACTTCTTTAACTTGTCAACACAGCAGGAGAACTATCTTAGATTTGAAGGTGGGCTCTTAAGACTAGGTTTAAAACAGGCCTTGAGTCCTTCCCTGTACCTTTGCAGGATGCAATCTGACAAGGTTCCATTAGGCTGGGTTGAGCTTCTATATCCTGAACTCCTCCATCATTACTTTATATATAAATGATTTCAGTGTGGCCTCTAGATATGCCCCGAGAGCGATATATTTTTTGTGTGTGATTATTTTCCTTTTTCTTCACAGCTGTGTGACCATGGATTTGAAGTTTGGGGTATGTTTGGGCTTGATCCTCACATTGAGTCTACAGTGAGCTTGTACCCTTGTGAGAAATGCTTGCTTTTATTACTTTTTTTCTGTTGGGCTGAATTTATTAATCAATGAATTGAGTCCTTATCGAATTGGAATTCCATGAGACACAGAGGAAACTAAATTAGTCATCTTTTCTATATATCCATTCATCTGTGATACTGCAAAACTAATTTGTGAAAATGTTCATTTACCTATAAGACAAATCAGCAATTTATGCTTTTTTTTGGCAGGAAATAAATTGAAGGTATCCTAAGTTGATTAACCTCCATTCCAACTCTTTTTTTTGCAAAATGTCTATTGAAATGTCATGAAAAACTAAAATTGCAATAAAATTACATTCTAGTACAAAACATTGCCTATATATTTCCTTGTAAAAATTACTATGTCTACCAACAGGTTAAATACTGAATCATACCTTCCCCTTAAGGTTTTTAAGATGGTTTCCCATTGCATCAACTACACTTTTAAAGTAATAACTTCATTAAGACACTATTGTAATTCTCATAAAATTAATTTCTGCATAATGAAATTAGTAGCATTCCCAGAATGAAGCAAAAAAATAGATGCTTTTTTTTTTATCTGAGGAAAGATGTACTTACAGTAATGCAATCTTGATTTATAGTCGCTTAATCTTTTGTCAGATTTGGCTTCACAATCCAGCAAAAGAATATGTACTAGAAATAATACTAACACTGATTTATTTGTTCCCAAATAATGGCAGATTTTTTTTTCAAGTCTGACAGAGCTATCTAACTATTCCAAGCTTAAATCCCTTTACACTGATTAGTCAATTAATTTTATTAACTAGAACTTCCTAGTCAGACTGAGCAGCTGCAAATGTAAAAACACAGGTCATATCATGAGTCTTATGATACCATGGCATCAATCCACAGTTTAATACAACTCACTCGCTAACCTACTCTACACCTGAGAAAATCACCTCTGCACAAACTGAATCTTTTCTTTCCCCGCAACTCAGTCATTGACCTTTAACACCCTTTGGGATTATACATAATCTTACTGCAAAGTAATTTTTGGGTGCATTTATTCATGTTAGTCTAATATTTTAACTGCCTTTATTGTCTATTATATATATTGTATATATAATGTGTTCTTTCCATTTGGTATTATTTCTTGTTGTATGCAACATAGGCTGCAATTGATAATGTATGACTAGTACTCTATTTCAGTAAATCCACAGAAATAAATACATAAGAGAAAATAGATCAGTCTCAGAGACCGGCAGTACCCCCCGCTTTATCTTTAACAAAAACTCTAAAACAAAACTTAGTGAAAAGGTTTAAATAACTTTAAATGAAACTTTTGTTAAAAAGTTTAACTAGACTAAAATGAAGTTTTATGGGAAAAGCTTATGTGAATATATTCTCATACTGGGACCTATAGTCTATGCCGCAGGGAGAATTTTTTCATATTAAGATACAAGGAGGATCAGTAATGCATTAAATGTGCAAAAACATTGCCTAGATAAAGTGACCACATAATATATATTGCCCACTTCTCTTAACTTCTTTGAGCACTTCCATTTTTGATTATATAATGTTGTAGCATGTGGCACCCTAGAAGCAGTAGCATGTGGCAGTCTATGGGAAAAGACACTTCACTGGTTTATTAGTTTCTAACATAATTCACATTTTAGGTTTCTCCATTAATGTTGCTGATAATGAAACTGACATTGCACCAAATTCTTGCTTTAGTATGCTATTATGTTTTAATCTCTTTTGATGACATAACCTTGCAGTCTTCCTTGGTTTTGTGCTATTCTGCTTCAACTATTATTCACATCTTGCTGCATTTTTTTCTATTCATAGTGAGTCATTCTTTTACAAACGATTACAGATGCAAAAGAATGGGATTTAAGTGTTGACAAAATATTTATATCAATATTTCAGACAAAGTTTATTATATTCAGATACTGGATTCACTACTAATACCCGCTGTTGGGAATCATGTTTAGTCAGTGCTGAGAATTACAAGGCAAAACATTCCTGAGCAATCTGTTCCTGAGATTATTCAAAGTCCACTGCATAGGATGTGAAAGCAAATTAAGTTTGTTTGTGTTTGTGTCTTTCGGCTTTTCCCGGTTAAGGGTCGCCACAGCGGAACTCCGGTCCGCTAATGATTGGCAATTGATTTTTACATACCGGCTTGCCAGGCCTAACGCACAACCTTCAACGAAGGTACGCCCATTCACGCAAGTCTCCACGCAGAAAACGCTCTAGCTGAGAATCGAACCGGACAGCGTCTTACTGTGTGGTGACAATGCTATGATTATTAATATTCCCACACCACTGTGCGTGATGTTTTATTATTTATAGCATATTGTCTCCACTATAATAGAGCTTAAAGTCTACAAGCTTTCAGAAGACTTGTAATAAAGTAATCACATCTTTAGGTAGCTGAAAAGTAGCAGGGATCAACTTAGTGAAAATATCAGACAGCTTGTTGACTTCTGTTTGCATTTCTGTTTCACATGTTCCACTGCTTGTATCATTATCACATCCTACAGACAAAGCAAGTGCAATGAACTTTTCTCCACAGACATTACTTCGACTTATTTTTATTTATTTATTTGCATTTTGGTTAACAGGATAGTTCACTGGGCCAATTAAGAGACCATTTTCAGTGGAGGCACAGGGAGAAAAGCTCTACCGGGAACAAGTAAAACAAGCAAGAACAAATATAACAAAACAAAATTATACAGCATCATTACTATAAACAAAACAGCAAAACATGAACAAATTGTATGAATATAGTTTCAGAAGAAGATCAGCTTCTACTTATCACAGTTACTTCTTTACTTTTTATAAAAGTGGAAAACAAGTGATATAGCAATTGTTATTTTTTCCATGGGTTTATTTTCAAGGCTTTCTAGAGTGCAGAAAAGGCTTCTAACACGTTAAAAAAAATCATTAGATCTTAAATCTATACCACAGCAAATTGCTTGATCAAATATGTACAACCTAAGTTAATTGATTACAGTTTTATTTATTTATTTTTGTATTTATTTATTTATCATTTTGTTGACCGGGAAAGTCTGACTAGGACAGAGCCTATTTTCAGCTGAGGCCTGGGGGAGAAATGCTCCAGATGCATGTCTTTGGATTGTGGGAGGAAACCACAGTACCTAGAGGAAACCCATGCAAATGCAGGGAGAACATGCATGTTGATATTGAGTTAATAACATAAAATGTAAAACAAATTTATATTCTTTACCAAACTTCAACAACAGCAATTACTACAACAGCTTTCAATCATACCAAAACCGTTTCCAATGTATTTCATTAAGTGGTCCCCTGGTATTAAAGTTCTGCAGTATATAATAAACTAAGGATCTTTCTGGAACAAAAAGATCTCTTTATTTTTAGTCCTTGTGCACAATATAAAACTGAAATTTCATATCCTCAGGACTTTGATGGTCAAATTCAAAACTGTCCAGCTACATGACTAGATTAGCACTATTTGTTCTAATGCAACTTAAATGTTCCAAAATATGGAAATGTATCTCATATAGCATCTTCCCAAGTTCTAAACTACTTTCACTCTGTTAAGATATACAATAGCATTCATAAGGCTTGGTAAGCAGTAGACCAGGGCTAGTATGCAATAAGTCTAGTTACTAAGACTATTCCAGTTCCGAAAGAATGGCACATGATGTGTAGGGTAACATACATGGTCTTGATCAATTGTTTAATTAAAGTCCTCCATGCATAGGATACACATACAAATAAACCTCTTCCTGGCTGTATGTACTTGATAGAGCTAGCAACACTGGAACTGGTCCAAATAAAAAAACCTGCTGGGTAGTAACTGTGTACTGACCAATGGTGCTGCGCTTCCTAGTGCAGCAGTCCTACTCCCCTGCTAGTATGTAGTAATAAAAAAAAGTAAAACATCCCTCCTAGCAATGGAGCTCAGCAAGCTGCAGGTAAACCTGCTATCGTGGACTATCTTATGTCACTCCTAGACAGTGATGTTCCACACCAATGAGAGCTCAAACAACACCAGATCCCCTCATTACTATAGCATGATAATGACTCTATGTCAACCCTCATGTCTATCGCATGAAATTTGTTGTGAATAATAGTCACACATGATGGTGCACTACAGTGTGATGGGGTATGACAATTACATATAGTACTGTATGATGATGGTGCACTAAAGTGTGATGATGTCAGATAATTACATGCAGTACTGTGTGATGATGATGCACAACAGTGTGACGATGTGAAACAATTACATACAAAACTGTGTAATGATGGTGCATTACAGTGTGATGATGTAAGACAATTGCGTACACTACTGTGTGATGATGGTGCTCTACAGTGTGATGGTGTAAGACAATTACATACAGTATTGTGTGATGATGGTGCACTAAAGTGTGATGGTTTGAGACAATTACATACAGTACTGTGTGATGATGGTGCACTACAATGTGACGATGTAAAACAATTACATAGAAAACTGTGCAATGATGGTGCACTACAGTGTGATGATGTAAGACAATTACGTACCCTACTGTGTGATGATGGTGCACTACAGTGTGATGAAGTAAGATAATTACATACAGTACTGTGTGATGATGGTGCACTACAATGTGATGGTGTAAGATAATTATATGAAGTATTGTGTGCTTTACCAAGGAGCTAACAAGAGCTACTTGGTAAGACAGATTGAACTATACTTAACTGTCTTATATCACTATGTTATATAGCTCTGTCACTCTACACAATGCTGTGCATCAGCCTGAGCACGTGGATTGCTTAACATGAGTCATGGTACTGGGCCCTCCTGTGTGCCACTCAGTAAAATGAGAAGGCTGCTGTACACTGCTAGGTACTACTGTGTTTCATAGCTATGAATCATGGTATCCCAGTGCCATATCTATTAGTCTGTGTGATGCTACAGGGTCTATATTAGATTGTCAAAATCTTCTTTAATCGACAGTTTATTCATCAACCCCTAACCATCTACACTAACTTCAGTGAACATCAATATTTTTTAAGAGTAAGTAACCAATTGGCCACAAACCCACTGAAACACACATCTCACTAAATCAAACCCACCCAAGTGGGAGGCTACTCCCACCACCACCACCCTCAATGTAGGGGGCTATGCTCCACACACACCCTAACTATATACACCGACTCCAAGATTGTACTACAGTGAGGAAAAGGGCAAAATTGTGCTGTTGGCCAATTGGTTACTTACTCTGTAAAAATGTCAATACTTGCTAAAGTTAGTTTTGATGGATAGGGGTCGATGAATAAGTCATCTATGAAAGAAGATTTTGATGAGCAGATATAAACTTAATGCTTCACACTTCTGCACACAATGCTTGTGAATACCACGGAATTTTTAGATTTGTGAAGGCAACTTTTGTGACATCTTATGTATGGCATAGTGTATGAAATTATAAACATGCTTTTATTATTTCCAATATGAAGCTTCACGCCCATAACCCCATTCAAGAGGGGCCACCTGCACTCCCAACTTTTGCATAATCATTTCCAAGGTCACTTAACCTTGAAGGAATAGGCACAATAGACACACAGATTCAGCAACTCACACAATCTATCAAAGAATCAAGAGCTCATATGCTCAGTCACAGAATAAGAAACTCACACACTGAATCTCAAAATCAACAGCTCACACAGTCAGTACAGAATCAGTCAGACACAGAATAAAGTGATCACAGACAGTCACCGAATCAGCTGCTCATATCAGTTGTTACAGAATCGGGAGCTCACAAAGCCAACCACATAATCAGAAGCTCAAAGAGAAAGTCATCAATAGGTGGGAAGCAAACAAATGAACTTCTAAAAAAGTACCACTACCATTGTATTGCACTCAAAATGATTATAACAATTGCATTTTTTGATAGATAACCTGCTAATTCTGTCCCAGAAATCAGAGAAATTTAGAGTATGATCCTTATGGATAGGTGTTCTTCTAAAAACTTCTCATTTTGACTCATTAGACTAATTTTGATTGCCACGGGAACTAGACCTGCACACTGCTAGTCTGTCCTTAAGAAAATGACTTTTAATATGTGCAGAAGATCTCAGCTTAACATTGTGTATGAAGTCAATGTTGTCCAATCCTAATGGAAAACAGAGACTCATTGGTGGGTGTGAGTGACACAGCTTGTCACTAATTATATAGTTATTTAATTTTTCTCATTGCTCCCTCGACATATATTTTCTTAATTTTATAATCTATGTTCTCCATAGTAAGAATGTTTCAATATGAAGACTGTAATATTTCATCGCTGTACTTTTTAATTTCTTTCTAGATATTGAAAAAAATATTTACTTCTGCAGCAGTATCATGGATTCCCTTCACCTGTGGTAAACTCAGCAAATTGTAGTTTTCTGCCTCTGTCTTTCTCCTGCTCTTGTGAAGGTTAATTTAAAGTGCAGTCTGTCATTCGTTACCGGTCCTACCCTCATCTTATAAATCTTTAAGAATTTAGAGTGTTATTATTACTTCCTCATTTTCTCTGAGAACCTTATGGTAAATCCCATGAAGTCTTGTTGCATTGTGCACTTTTAACTTTTGGATTTCTTTTTCCTTTGTAGGTACTCTCTCCTATGCCAAAGGGCTAAGGTAAAGTGCATTATCCTGAGCTCTTTTGCATTTATTATTAGTATCTCCTTTACACACTTGCACTAACAGACCAAGACACTTTGTTACTAGTTAAATTGCTATTGAACATGTAGAGTTTCATCAAATATCTCCCGGCTGCATGCATAATCCTTCCTACCTGACCACATGTCTAGTAAATAAAGACAAAACAAATGGCTTCAGACATTTACAACAATATTGTATATCCCATAAATACAGATATTAATACAACTCCTGTGGAGTGTTTTTTTCATTTTGCATAACTTCATCAGTAACATCTTTATTGTACATACTGAATTAAAGTGCTTTAAGCATATGACCATATCTCCAGAAAATCTGCAAATGTGAGGAAGGAACAAAAAAAGAAAGAAAGGAAAAAGGTAGAACACAATAAAATGTAGTCATTGTGCATCATTTCACTGAATTTACTGTGATTGTGTCACTGATGAATTCAGCACCCATAATTTGTGCAAACAGCTTAGGGGCAGCTGCAGTGGTGCGGCGGTTAGCATTGTTGCCTTACAGCAAGAGGTTCTCTGCTTCGATTCTTGCCTAGGGTACCTTCTGTGCAGAGTCTGCATGTCCTCCCTGTGGTCATGTGGGTTTTCTCTGTGTACTCTGGTTTCCTTCCACATCCCAAAGACATGATGTAGGTGGAGTGGACATTCTAAATTGGCCCTGTGAGTGCATGCATGTGTGTGCCTTCTGAGGAAAGGTTGGGTGCCAGGATGGCAACTCAAAACCAAAAAAAACTCCACTGTCAATCATGAGCAGACAGGTGATCTGCTGTGGCAACCCCTAACTGGGAAAGTCCAAAAGTAGAATTTTTGCAATCAGCTTGCAGTGACACAGAATTGCCTTCTTTTCTATCTACTTGCTAAGAAGAAGACACTCATTTTCAATTAAAATGACACATATTCATATCTCCAGTCTGTTTTCTACAGAACAGACAATGTGTAAAGGAAAACATTTTTATAGCTTTATAATTTATTTTACCAGGAAAGTCCAACTTGGAACGAAGGCAATTTTCAGCAGAGACACAGGGAAAAATGCTCCAGACACATATCTTTCTAACGTGGGAAGAAACCAGAGTACCTGAAGGAAACCTGCACAAATGCAGGGAGAGCATGCATACTCCACACAGATGGCACCCCAGCCAAGAACCAAACTGGAGAACCTTTTGCTGTCAGGGGACAATGCAACCGCTGCACCACTGCACCATCTCAATAATAAAATCTGTTTCATATCATAAAGCATTGAACTTTCCCTAAAGCAGATTAAGTTCACCAAGATGATCCAACCTCAAAAAATACATCTAAAACCTGAGTTAAAGTGCAGTGATGCAGCAATTAATGTTGTTACCTCCCAGCAAGAGGATCATTGGTTTGATTCTCGGCTGGAGTGCCTTCTGTGTGGAGTCTGCATGTCCTTTCTGTTTTTGTGTGGGTTTCCTCCCACATTCCAAAGACATGTGTTTGGAGTGTTTCTCCCTAGACCTCTGCTAAAAATAGGCTCTATCCAAGTTGGACTTTCCTGGTCAACAAATGTTAAATAAATAAATTTATTCTTTGTAAGTGTATTTATTTGATTTCCCAACACTAATTCATTGAGAAGAATTGAGCTGACCCCTGAGTTAGTAATAATTTGAAAACTAGCCAAAAAGCATTTATTTAAGGATTACAGGGATGTTAAGCCCCATTCTTTGTCATAAAGGGATAAAGCCATGATTATAACCTAGAAAACCCAAGTTTGATTAGGATTTCTGGTACAGGAAGAACTACATAAGGAAGGGTAGGAGTGAGTGAGTGAGTGGCAAATGTTAGCCCACCCGGTCTGAGTGGAGAAGCTGGTAGTCCAATGGATGTCCTGTCACACGCAAGCAGAGAATTTCAGGCTAAACAGCCATAACCAGGGATGTGGGCTAGGCTCACCACATTGGTGATGTCTGCTGTCATGAGCATGTGGGTGGGATGTCTCATATGCAGAGCAAGGACATAACAGGTACCCAAATCAGCTACAATGTGGTGAGGTCAGGGTCTAATAAAAAAAAATGATATCTGAGTCAATGATGGCTTTCATAATCAGTGGTCATACTGTGGTAAATAACTGACCACAGAGGGCTGATGGCTGACAGGCAACCACAGGCACAAAAAGCATACAAAAATAAATTACAGAGATACACTGTTGATAAAATATAATAAAAGGAGTGTGGAGTGAATCCTCCCACATTCTGTATTTTACATAGCATTTGATTGTGTTTTGTAACATTTTTTGGTGTTATTGACATTCAGTGTGGATACAGATCGACCACTGATTTGTCAGGTTCATTTTACAACAAATACTTATGTAACCTATGTTCTGGAAATCAGTCACATTTGTGCACATTGCCTTCATGTATCCCAGTACAGTGTACCACTCTGTTGTTTCCTCATGTAATATTGCAGAATATACATGACACAACAGTGCCAGTGGGTTTTATACTCATTTGTGGTATATTTTAGATTTTTTTAGTCGAATCCATGTTCACCACTCATTGCAAATGCTTCAACATTCTTTTTAGCATACAGCTTGAGCCTAACATATTTTACTTATACAGTATAATGCCCACACATTAACATATGAACATCATGGTCATCTATCCAGAAAGCATTGTATGTTCTTCAGTCTAAATCAACACACTTTTATACAATGTGTGCACATTCTTTAAGGTTAATGTTTGTTATAGACAGACAACCATTCCACTCATATATTTATCTTTTGGTTGTAGGATAGGATTCCACTGATATCTCAGTATGGAAGTGTGTTTTAAAATTGCTGTCATGACACAACAAACTATGACTCTTATTCCACTGACCACCACAAATATGTTCTAAAAAGGAAACATTATTACAGGTGCACCTGCGTTAGACCACCCAGTATGTGTTTTATATTTACACTTGTCAGATTGACACCAAAGGTGTCAACCTGCTTAGCTTAGGACATTTCTTTTGCATGTTATCCCTGTTTTATTTTAGTATTACATGGCCTTAAAAATAATCAGATCACAAAGATCTGAAGTCATTAATACAGAGTCAGTTACTACGACATTATAGCAAACTGAACTTCTGTGCTTTAAATGATTCATTGTGCACTACACTGCATTATAGATCAGGTTTTGTGATGCTGCTGGTCCTTAGAAAACATCACAGTTAGTGTGGTGGCATTGAGTGACAGTCAGCCAGATCTTAGAGACATGTCTTCATTCTTAATTTATACCATTTCTGATGTTTCTGAAGTGACTGACAGGATTCCAAGGGCTACTGTCATAGTTAAAATCTACAAGTGACAGAAAAAAGAAAGAGTGACAGAATAAGTACTTTCAAGAATGTTGATAAAGAGGAATAGAAAGAGAGAGAGAGAGAGAAGCAGGTAGAGAAAGGAAACATGAGACCTAATCCTGCTGAAAGTACATGGCATTTGACTGCTGGCTCACAATTTGAAGAAAGCATGGCTGCTCAGTTGCTTGCCATAATTATCCTTCTAGTGGCAGATCAAAGGGTAGAGGAACAGATGTTGATGATCTTGTAAAAAATAATCTCTACATTTGAATAACTTCACACTGCTGAAGAGCATATTTTTATTTGGTGGAGAAGAGAACTAAGAAGTGAATTTGCCTAATGATATTTATTTTATTTTTATTTAGTCTTTATTAACCGGAGTAGAACACTGCCCTACATGGACCATTTTCAGTCTCTGTCCAGGAGATTGCACAAATGTTAAAAGTGCAACAATATCAATATATAAACAATACAAATGTAGGAAACAAAAACAATTGTAAGACATAGACAAAAGGTAATCTAAAATAAAATCTAAGTAAGAATTATAATATTTACCAGAGTAGGTTTGTCAGACAATGGCTGATATTGTGCATACAGTGTAAACAATATTTGCATTCTCTGCATTAATTACTCTTCTTGTTTATTGGTAGGTTAATTAAAGAGCTAGTTGAGGAAAAGATGGAGAGAAGGAAGGAAAGAAAGAAATAATGAAAGAAAGAAAAAGAAAGAAAAAGAAAAGAAAGAAAGAAAAAGAAAGAAAGAAAAAAAAATGAAAGAAAGAAAGAAAGAAAGAAAAGGGGGAGATAAGGATAACGTAGAATGAAAAAGAGTGGGAAATGTTCTGAGAAAGTACGGCATAGTAAGCAAATGTGTGAGTGTTGTGGCTAATATATTAGCAGCCAATAAAGAGAACCAATTTGTTACATTTTCTGGGGTAGAATTTTATATCTAACGTATACAATTCGTCAGCATACAAATTAATCACTCCTGTCTATTTTTACCAGTTGGGATGTGACTTTTCTAAATGTCAGTGTTTGCTACATATTGAAGGACAAGGTAGTATTATTAAACACATTAATGAAACCACTGGAATGGTTCAAAGCATTTGCAGTATCATAGACTCAATCTGTAAGTTATTATATAATAATACTGCATAATGTAAGGCTTCCTAAAACAAAAAGCTGACCTAATAATTTGTGTTGTGATAAATCATAGGCAATATGTAATTATATGGGAGTCATTATCTGAGGTATTGTTTATAAAGATTAAAAAATTCAGTACTTCTGATTTGCAAGTATGTAATTAAGAACACAACTGAAAAAATAATTGCATTAATGAAATATCAAGGAAACACAGTCTTTAGTTTCCAATATTTGCTTGGTGCAGTATTTTCCTTTGAGGGACAGAGATGCACACATGTGATGTAGGGTGTCATCATCAGAGTCATTATAGTTAATATTAATGTGCTATTTGCTATAACTTTTTCATATTTCAAACATTGTCATGGCAATACTAAGTAGACTTATGTGATCTTTGTGCTTTAGATTTCTTTTTCCTCTTCTGAATGTTTTATTTTCTAAGTTTTTGCAAACATAAAGATCTTCTTAGCTTCCATTCTCAATCAGGGGACTATATTATCCATCCCAAGGTCATTGCTTTGAAAATCCGAGGCTCTGTTACTCTAGGTCATTTTCTGCCCATGGCCTATTCATTACCTGCTCCTCATGTCATTAATTTATAAGGGAGAAATGCTTGAAGAATTTAATGATTGTAAATGATCTGAGTGTGGTTCTTAATAATGCAATAACATTGTGGCACATTAGGAACTGGAGTCATGGCTTATTAGGCTGTCTTGTTTCCACCTGAAGAATATCACCAGGATCGAGCATTTAACTCCATCTGCAGACTTGATAAAAGTTATCCATGTGCTACCACTATGTAACCTGGATTAACAGTGTTAACCTTCCCAGGACTTTCAAATGCACACCTTGAAGAAGGTCCAGAATTCTGAAGCTAGGGATTTGATTGCATCTTCTAGGTTCTATTATATTACCCCCTATGATGTTAAATTTGGATTTATTATCGGTACTAGTTTGTACATTTTTTAAGCTTATCTATTTACTTACTATGCCACTCACATTCTTGGTAAAACCCACATGAAAGAGATCGGGTATCTGTTGTATCAGTCCCCCATCATCATCATCATCATCTTCAACCCCCTTTTCCATTTTCTACATGGTGTTGAGGTTTTATGTCAACTGTTGCCATGTCTCTTGATTCAATGCCGCATGCCTGCCTTCTTCAACACTCATGCATGACTGTTGAAGATGTTCTCTTAGACAATCCATCCACCTCTTTGCTGGATGCCCTTGATTCCATTTACCTTCTTCCTGTCTGTCCCAAATCTTCTTCACCTGATTGTCTTCTGTTTTTCTGCATGTGTGCCCAAACCACCATAATCTGTTCTCTTTGCTCTTTTCTGCAATAGGAGCTACTTTGGCTTCTTTCCTTATGTCCTCATTTCTTCATCTGTCCCACAGTGTTTGTCCTATCACCCATTGCAGGCATTTCTTCTCCACCACCTCTAGTTTCTTCAGCTGCTCTGCCTTTACTGCTCAGGTTTCTGTATCATATTGATTTGTACACTTTACTTTTCAGCTTCTTTGGTATTCTTCTTTCATACACAATACCTGGCACTGTGCCATTTGGCTGCAGCCCCTCTGATTCTAACTTTGACCTCTTCATTCAGGATTCCCTTTTCCTCATCCAACCCTCCCAGATACTTGAAGCTGTTAACTTGTTTCACTGTCTTTCCCCATTATCTCAGCTCTCAGTTTCTTCTGATTTCCCACATTTGCTGTCATTATCACTGTCTTATCTGTATTCAGTTCCATCCTATGTGCCTTCTGTTTTGCATTCCATTCCACTATCATTTGCTGAAGTTCTTGCTCAGGGCCTGCCTGTAAGGCCATATTATCTGTATCAGTCCCATTAGATAATCAGGTGAGGGGCTACTAGTTGTTCCTAGGAAATGATTGGAAACTTCTACCACATGTTCTGTGTTATCAAATACCTTTTATATTTTCTTCATCTGTTAAACAGGCAACCCCACTAGATCAAAGTACCTCTTTTCAGGGATGATCTGGGAGCATTATCAGGTTAAGTAACTTGCCTGGACACTGGAGTCAAACAGTAGTCAAACAGAGATGAAATGATTCAAACTTTGTAGCCTTAACTACAGAAATCAGATCATTAGCATCTTGGAGCTATAATACTATCTACTAACTGACAAAATGACATTCTCTCATAGGGTAAGTAAGACAGACATTTTTTTTAGGAGGCCTCTATTGTCCATTTAGAAGGCTGTGAAGTTTTTTTTTTTGTAAGTTAGGTGGTCCAGCTGACAGTTCACTTAAGATACCAAACACGTTTTCACTTTGCTGCCTTACTTCATTGGCAAAGAACCTATAATTTTCTACCTAGTCAATTATTATGATCCACTTACAGATATTTTCTAAACCACTCAAATTCCATATCAAGAAAGTAGTTCCTTTTTCTCTGTACTGTTCATAAAAGAAACCTGATATTGGAAGAAAAAGCATTCATCTGATCAGTGAAATTAGCATTAATGATTTCAGTGTTGGCTTCAATACCTGTAAATAATCACTGATGCTCTGCCATCAGTCAATAACCTGTGGAGATTAAGAGATATGTAGATGTTCAGGTTCCATACTGGAAAGGAAAATCATGTATTAAGCTGCATTCAGCTGGGAGTACTTTATTAAAACTGACAGCAGAGGCTGAAGCTTAGCTTCTAATTGTCATAACTTTCTGATGAGGTATAAATCATTAAGATGCAATTTAGTCATATACTTACTAAAAAGTATACTTCTAAAAAATATATGAGCCAATTTGGTGATGGTTACTCTATTACTGATGTTCTTTTCTCTTTGTCATCATTTTTCTAGCAGCTACACCTATTATCATAGCTAAATGTTTTCTGTTCACTAAGTTTTCCTTAGGCAAACTGCAAAATGTGTAAAATATAAGCCATCAGTAGGTAGCCAATATGTACATATACATGTATTAGTCTATTACTTTTGATCTAAGAAACCTTTTATCCAATCAGAAAATATTTAAACATTTACTCTAATGCACATTTAATCTAAAATGCACACAGCTGAATCACCCTACATCTAAAACTTCATATACAGCAGATACTCCTCCAAAACTTGTTTTGGTGCCCCCCCCCCCCACATATACATTCAGCTTGGATAATAAGTGTAGTGTATTTGCTTGAACAAAGATGACAAAGAGAAACAGAACATCAGTAATACAGCAGCCATGATCTAATCTGCTCATAAAATTATTTTAGAAAAAATATGGTGCAAAGCCATGGAAAGAAATGCAAGGCCATGGAAAGAATTGTAAGGCCATGGAAAGAATAGGTTCATAGGTTGGTACTAGACTATTGGCTCTAGGGCCTATACAAGCCTAGCCATAATAATTCCCTGGATATTTCTTCCCGCAATATTTACTTCCTTGGACCCCTGTCTAGCAGGGTGACTGATGTGATCCCTGGGGTGAATTTCCTATCTCCCATCCAATTGTCAAGGTTCCTTTTAAAGAGCGCTAAGGAGGTGCTCTGCTTGACATGCATGGGCAGTCTATTCCATAGTATGGGGAGTCTCTGGGTCAGGAACCTATCCCTCCAGCATGTTTTGCTCATTGTGATGGCAAGGTTTAGATCTTTGGAGCATGTGGCTCTGAAGGATTGGGATTTCTTTAAGTGGAGCATGTCCAACAGCTCAGGGTTTAACATGACCTTGTATGTTAAGCAGAGATCACCTCTGAGTAGACGATATGCCACAGAGTATAGCTGGAGTTTTTTTAGATGGTCAGTATAGGGCATCGGCTTTAGGCCTGTGATTCTTTTAGTGAGGTATGTATGTGGCCTTTCCAGTTGTTGCAGATGTCTTGTGAGGTACATACCAAATAGGGTGTTGTACTCTATAATGGGTCTAATGAGGGATGAGTATAGTGGGACAATGACCTCCTTTTTTCTGGATGAAAAGCCCTTATTGATCAGGTGTGCCATGTAGAAGGATTTCCTGACTATTGTGGGGATGTGGTTATCGAAGGTGAGACCACTGTCCACCTGTGTCCCTAAGTCTCACATCACACATTTGGTGTTTAGTGCATTGCCATCTATGTAGTAATTCATGGGTACATGTTTTTTCCCAAAAGGGATAACTGTACATTTCTTAGCATTAAGCTTGAGCCCATAGCTCTGGCACCAAGCATCTGTTTCTGTAAGGCTCTTTTGTAGAATATCCACATCATTTGGGGATTCAATAATGGCTCCCAGTTTGCAGTCATCTGCAAACTTTGTTAGCCAGAGTCCCTTAGTGTTGGCCTGTACTTCAGAGAAGTAGATGCCAAACAAGAGCGGTCCCAGGACTAATCCACTTGTCACTTGTCTGGAGCTGGATTTGGAACCGATAAATAATGACATAGGAAACCTCCAAACACTGCACCAGAACCAATTCAACTTTGCCAAGGGAAGGTCATGCCTACTGAATCTGGTGGATTTCTTTGAGAAAGTCACTAAGGCCATGAACAAGGCTAAAGCAGCACATACCACCTACCTCAACATCACTAAAGCATTTGACATGACTCCCCACTTAGTTATTATAAATAAACTGATAAGACTGGGCATAAACCCTTATGCCATTAGTTGGATAGCCAACTGGCTCACAGATAGGACACAAGGGGTTAAAGTGGATGAATCCAGATACAGCAAGAGAACAGTTACTTCTAGTGTGCCACAGGGCTCAGTGCTGTGATCTGAGAGGAATATAGCTCTCTGAAGTCAAGACTAATGTGGAATACCCCTGGATGACAAAGTTTGCTGATGACTTCAAACTGGGGGTAATCACTGAATCCACTAATGATATAGACATCCTTCAGGATGGTCTAGATCAGACAAATGATTGGTGGCAGAACCATGGCCTAAAATTAAATGTGAAAAAAATGTGTTATCATACCCTTTGGGAAGTCAAATAACTCTGCAAGTAACAATATCAATAGCACACCCATAACAGTAGACTCAGAGGTGGTAGAGAAACAGATATGTGTCTCAGAGATTCCCCCTTTTTTGAACAGGCTTCCAAGTCATGTTATGCAGACCCCCTTATTGGCCCTCTTCAAATGCAATTTGGATCAATGGATGGGGAATCACAAATTCATACATGGGGTAGCACCTATGCTCCTTATGAACAGGGGCAATCTGTAAGATACTCAAGCACAGGGACAAACCCACATCATCCTCTTGAATCTAGGGGCCATATAGTGGATGGAACTGGATTATATTGGCTAGGCTTGTTTGGGCTTTTAAGCCGTTAGCCTTGTGATCTGCTATGAACCTAAATACATATATACATATATATATATATATATATATATATATATATATATATATATATATATATATATATATATATATATATATATATATATATATATATATATATATATATATATATATATATATATATATATATATATATATATATATATATATATATATATATATGGTTTACTATCAAAATGTGGAACAGCATTTATGGAAAACTGGGATGGTTGAATGCATCTCTTCCAGTTTCCGTAATGCCATTCCGAAAATGTTCGAATGCACATTAGTGAATGGTAGTGTACATTCACTAATGTGCATTCAACATTCTGATAACAGATTGCACTACAATGGGGATTGGGAAATATACTATTTTCCTCACTGTAGTGTGATCTTGGAGTTGAAATATATAATTTGCAAGGGGACTGGGGGAGTGGCCCCCCTCATGGGGATGAAAGGGGCCTTGCCCCCCTGCAAAACTATAAAAACTTGTGCTGTAGACATACAATTCATACAGCAGCTTCAACAGGACTTCCCAAGTGGCTGACATCACGTCATGACATTCCAAATTTGTTTGGATGCAGAAGCTGAGGTGATGATTTTCAACATTCTGTAAATGTGACATTGCCAAATTTGAAATGTCAGTTTGATCAAGAGGACAGTTTTTTTTTTTTTTACTTTCAACTTTTTGATATATATATATATATATATATATATATATATATATATATATATATATATATATATATATCTATAGGGGGAGAGAGAGAGAGAGATGTGTGCATGTGTGTGTGTGGGGGGGAGTTGGGGCGCAGACGCGCGCTACAGTGTGCTTTTGTGCTTTATAAGAAAGGAAGATTTAGTAGATTAGAGGTTGCAATATATCTGACTGGTACACCCTGTTTTCATCCATATTTAAAACTATGATTTTTTTTGATGCATTAACGTGAAGCTTTTGTGGACCTACTTTGCGACATAAGTAAAGTTTATTCTTGGATTTCATGTTCTCAAGACAGGAAGGAGATGGAAATGGTTAACACTTTGGAACAGATGATCATCAGACAGTGTGATTATTAATCACTTTAACTACACTTGAACTACTCCATTACAAGTTATTAGAATTCAAAAAAGTAAATGATGATAAAATTAGGAAGTGTATCAAGAAAATTATTGTAAGCAGACAACATGTTGTGGAATATGATCACAGATAAGTAAATATAACCTTCACAGAAGTATTTATTTCTGTTTAATTTCCAATTTTTCTGTCACTAAAATAAATAAAACCAATCTCCGTAAAGCGCTTTTCATCCGGATCTTATCCGGACTTCTTCAGACAAATGGCTCACTTTAAAACAAAGTTTAAATAACTTCTTGTTAATGCACTGACCAATCAGGACAAAACCAACCTCTTAAATATACACACAAGAAAAACAGATACCGCCGGCTCCATAATAAAGGGTATATCCTGTGCCAAACACTGTAGTAGCCAAAGATCACACACCCGAGTGGTGCACAATAAATACCAAATAAAAAACACTGGTCGATGAATAAATCAATGAACCAAGGTTTAATTCCAAAAAGGACAAACAGCAACCTGGGATTGAGCGCGCTTTCATCTATTGTTACCAGACTTCTTCAGAATCCAAGTAGTTAGCTGTCCCTTGCCCTTAAATACTACACACATATCAATTAAAACAATTAATCAATCAATCACTTGTATAAGTTAAAATCAGTACATAATCACAATCCTGAACACTTGTTATACAGATGTCCACATAAAGTTTCTATTGCAATACATTCATATAATTAAAAAATGAGAAAAAAAATTAGAAAAAAATATAAAATCCATAAAGCTTCTAAAATACAAAACATTTAATGTTTATATTAGGCGTTGAATATATATGAATATTATCTAAATAATCAAATGACCACTAAATACAGCCAAAGTTTCTTAATGTTCGTTTATATAATTAATAATGTTACAATGTGGCTGTTGTACTACCCATGCTGACTGTCTAACTATATAAAATAGAGTCAAACTATTGATACAGCTGTGGTCGATGTTGCATATCCACATGGTAATAGTTATGAAAGTTAGGTAAAGAACCATGTATACATTGACAAACCTTAATCTTCATACCAGGAAATTATAATGTAATAATATTAAATTTTGTATGTACTTAAATGGTATGCATTATATATATATATGTAATAATAAATATGAAAACATTTTTTTGAATTTGTATATCTGATATTCAGAAAATTGTGAGGAAATATTGGTACTGCTTATCATTAGATAAAGACATCTCTAAGAAGATTGGAGAATATCCTACTATTACATTTAAAAGAGGTTACAACATGAAGAACTTGTTGGAAACCCAATGTAAGACTAAGAAAAACAACCCGGGCACACATAAATGTGGAGCATGTAAATATTGTTGCTTCATAGACAGTTCTAACACCTTTACAATTAGAAAGGAAAAGTTTTCAATCCATGACATTTTTAATTGTAACACTCGATCAATAGTTTACTTGGCTCAATGCCAACAATGCCCATCATTTTACATTGGCAAGACCGATCATCGTCTAAGAGATAGAATTTACGGACACATATATGCAATCAGCATAAGAAACAATGATAATGCCTTGGCTAGGCATTCTGATCAAAATACTGGGCACACATTTAAATTTATGGTTATCTGTACGATAAGCAATGAAGATATAGGGGGTAAATACTTCAATGATAACTATATTAAGTTACAATTAGAAAAGAGTGAATTAACTTGGCAACTGTGTCTAGGGGCATGTATGGAACCAGGTCTGAACGAAACATGCTCAATAGCTTGTGTATTGAAACTAAGGAGTCTTTATAGGTAAAGAAGTCCCAGTCTGGATGATGAGCTATTTTAGTGGATCTTCATTATTAGTGGATGCTGTTTCTTATGACAAAAATATCTTATTAAAAACTGTCATATCTATCGAGCACAAGGCCCCTTTATTAATTGTTTGATTTTCCTAGAAAAATGGTATAAGGACACCTAGTGTTAAATAACTAGAAAAGTTAGATAGACATGAATAACTTTAGTAACTCTAACTATTTGGTGACTTTAGAGACATCTATATTATGTCGGAAGAGACAATCTAGCAGATTAGTACAATCGGAACCTTGCATAACACACATATACATTATTACCACTTCATTTTTTGCTGACAAGTTGCTATATAGTGTAGAATAAACTGTTTACATATAGACTTGCTTGTTTGTTTACCTTGCGTTGTGCACATACAAGTATCCTGTTTAGTACTAGGTCCTGTTTTAGTGTTGGATAGACTTTTGCCCTTTGTTGTATAACATTTACATAGACAGAGTTTGATTTTATATTGTACATTAAACTTGCCTGAAGGGGAAGGAAGTAAGGCGGTTATTGAATAATAAATGCATATGTACCTTACTTTTTAATAGATTACAAAACCCTGTTTTAGATGAGAGTTATTATACCTTTAAATAGTTATTTAAGAGGTTGGTTTTGTCCTGATTGGTCAGTGCATTAACAAGAAGTTATTTAAACTTCGTTTTAAAGTGAGCCGTTTGTCTGAAGAAGTCCGGATAAGATCCGGACGAAAAGCGCTTTACGGAGATTGGTTTTATCTGTTACTTGTTTTTTATTTGTTCGTGGAAGTTTAAAGTTTAAAAATAAAAACCAGTGGAATACCTCATTTTCGTTTGGGACTCAGTGTGTTTACTTGGTTTTCAGGTATATTTTTAGTGACAGAAATATGGAAATTAAACAGAAATAAATACCGTGGTTTCCACAAAAGGAATTACAGAACATAAAGGAAAATGCTACTGTTTTTATTTGTTTGTTAACTATGAAATTCCTACTGACAGGCATAAAAATTTGTGGACATTAATACAACAGATTTTTGAAAAACAGTATATAGACTAAGAAACTTTGATCTGTTTGGAAAAAGAAGCATCTGAGGAAGTGTCAAAATATAAACAACAAAACCTAGATTTTTTTGAATAGTATAAAAAACAACTATGGTCATGGGAAAGAAAGAGAGAAATTTGATATGGTGCAATATTTATGCAGAGGCAAAAGCCAGATTAATCAACATAAAAATGGCAGCCCGAAAGATATTCGAAGAGAAATACAGGCAAAGGCACCCAGGCATGGAAAATTTCACAATAAAAAAATAATATCAGAAAGATGGAATGTAGAAAAGCAGATTTGTAAAGTAGAAGTTAAAGTTAAAGTAAAAGCCTGTGAAATGAAGGATTTAATATAGAAGGTGTAACACAGGTTACATCACAGCATGATGGAACAAGTCCCCAAAGTAAGAAGAAACAGGAAGATCAGGAGACATCTGAAGAAGAAATATGGATATGGGAAAGAAAAAGAGATTTAATATGGTGTAATATTTATGCAAAGGAGAATGCAAAACTAATCAACACAAAAAGAACAGCACCAAAGATATTTGAAGAGAAATACAGGCAAAGGAATCCAGACATGGAAAACTTTACAATACAAAAAAAAAAAAAAAAAAAAAAAAAGAAGAAGAAGACATTGAGGAAAAGTAGAAAAGGGGATCAGTAATTGAGGAGTTAAAGAAATAGAAACTGAGGTTATGGAGAGCCGGCAACGTGAAGGATTCAGTGAGGAAACTCTAATTCAGAAAGCACCACAAAACGATAGAGCAATGGAGCTCCAAATTAAGGGGAAACCAGTAGAATGGGAAGCAATTGGTCAGGTGCCATATGAAGATATTTAGGAGCCTTCCACAGGAAATGAGTATATAAACATTCACTTGAAGCTGGACAGCAAGGGAAGGAACAGGAAGCTGTTAAAACTCTGACACAGTTAATGTTGAGGAGTGATAGGCTAGTGAGTTCTCATATGACAGAGCAATGGATTGTACAGAATGTAATTGAAGAAAATGTACCACAGGAAGATGCAATAAAACTTTCCACAGAATGCCCGCAGGAAATGAAAAACAAAAAAGTGTGCCCTCAGTTTAGACGAAAACAAGCTAAAAGAAGAGTTGCTTGACTTAATAGATACAGACATATTAAGATCAATGAAAGAAATAGACTGCAGAAGGTCAATAAAACTCAAAGTCAGAAGTTTGATAAAACAAATTAACACAGTAATTAGGACTTTTCATAGAGATCCATGCGATATATCAGAAGTAAACAGGACATATTACTGTCCAGCTAAATTAATAACTGATAAAGATCTACACAAAAACACAGGGTAGTGAGGGAGAGAAAGGAGAGAAATCAAATACCATCATGGAAGTATCAGATAGAGAAAACTATAAAGCAACTAAGACAAGAAGTGTCACTGTTAGAAGATTATAGAAGAGGGAACAGATCAATAAAAATGCTTAAAAAAGATGTGATATAAGCAATGTGCATTATTAGAACAGACTAGGATCTATCATGCACTGTTGCAAATAACAAACTAAAAATCTCAACACAGGCAGAAAAACGTAGAATATACGCAGATAAATACAGTACAAAATAAGCAATTTACTGATGACCCAAAAACGTTTTATAGAGAATTGGGAAACAAGGTAAAAGGAATTTAAAGGCCACCAAAAAAGAAGAAACAGATACATTTTGGAGAAGTATCTATGAAGATCCTATGGAACATAACAAGGATGCTAAATAGATAGAAGAAGTAAAAGACAGAATAAGAAGTTTAATGCTACAGGATATGAAATGGAATGAAGTAACAGTGAGAGAGATTGAAACAAAGTTAAGAAAAGCCTCAATTTGAAAACCCCCAGGCCCAGATGCAGTACCTAATTTCTGGTTAAAAGTATTAACATGTTTGCATGAAGATTTAGCCATGAGTAAGAACTATTTATTTGCACACACCACACAGACACCAGCCTGGCTAACAACACGAAAAACAATGCTGCTACTTAAGAGTGAACCTGCAAGCTACCCAAGAAATAACAGACCAATAACTTGCCTTCCAACAACATATAAACTATACACTGGAATTGATGCCGATAGAGTCTATAATTTATTTCTTTATTTATTTATTACAGTTTGATGACAGGGATAGTCCACTGGGCCTGGAAGAGCCCATTTTCAGTGGAGGCCCGGGGAGAAAAGCTCCACAGGATATAGACAATTTTACAATAGTTATACAAAGTAAATAAAGGAGTAGAACAGTGAAAAATACAGAGATAATGTACAATTTGTTAAAAAAAAAGTCTTGACATATCCAATCCTAGGTAATGATTTACAAAAGTGAGATTCATGTAGTCTAAACATGTTAAAAGTACAGGCATTTCAGATGAAAAAACATGTAAGTAAAACATTGATGTACAGATAAAAAAATACAAGCTTTTTTTTTTTTGGAAGTTAGAAATATGAGGAGAGGACAGAGAGAAGAAGGTGAGGTAGAGACGTAAAAGGTGGGGTCTATATTACATGATCAAACATTGAAATGTTCGAACACTTAATAATTGACCCCTAAATGTTGAACTGAATGTCGAATGGTTCATTGGAGATCTCCATACAGTGCAGACATTGAAGTTTTTCATTGTCTGCACTGTAGTGAGATCTCAGAGTTGGTATATTTAAGTAGCAGGGGAGTGTGGGGTGCAGGGGATATTGCCCCTCTGCTTAGAGCATTTTTATGGTTTGTTTGGGTGTTTTTATGGGGTTTTTTTTGCCGTTCGGCATTACGGCATTTTGACATTCAGGGGTAGATTATTACGTGTTCGAACATTTCACTGTTCGATCACGTAATATAAATGCAAAAGGTGGTATATAATGGAGAAAGCGAGTGGGGGAAGTTTATGAGGTATAAGGTAGGAGATGAAGTAGAGACAGAGGCTAAGAGAGCACAGTGATAGAAGGTTGAGGTATATAGTGCATGGGAGATGGTGTTAAAGAGTTTATGTGGTAAGGGTACAGGAACATTCCCACTTTGAAAGGAGGTGAGATTGGAGAAGAATTTTCAAGTTTGAGTGGCTCTGAGTATTTTGAAGGGTGGTAGGGAGAGAATTCCAGGGTTTAGCTAGGGAGCAGAATAATAGTAGGTGGCCAGGGGGTCGACGAGGTTTATATATGTTTAGAAGATTGTGGTTTTCTGATCTTAGAGAGCGGTTGGGAATGTAGGGGTTTAAAGAGCTGGACAGAGAAGCACAACTAGAAGGTTTGAATATGAGCTTGTGAGCAGTAGTAAGTCTAAGGAGTCTGAGGTAGTTAGGAAGTTCAAGCCATTTCAGGGAGTGGAGAGAGAGACAGTGATGCAATGAGTTTCTTGAGTTGGTGGCAAATTTGGAGATTTTATTGTAATAGGCTTCCAACTTGGCCAGTAAGCTTAGCTGAAGATTAGTGAATAGGGGAGGCACCATACATAAGAGAGGGAATAAGGTAAGTAGAGGTAAGGGTGTATAACCAGGAACCAAACACAAAGACCAAAAATTAAAATAAAGATCCAAGTATACACAGCAGGTCCACACCGAGTTATGAATAAAATCCTTTTATTCGCACAGTAGATTAAGCACTTTCGTCAGCTTATGGCCAAAGACTTCATCAGAATCTACCATACAATAGAACCAACACATTAAAATACTAAAATAAAAACACCACCTGATCGATCAACTAATTACCCCTTAAAAAGACAGGCACTTAAAAAATAGAAACTTTTACACAGGCCAGCAATACAAATGCCAAAATTAGTGAGAACAATCCCCTGATGTCAATGTGTTCTTTGTGAAAATCTAAACAATATAGGACCACAACTTAAGTACACTACTGGCATTTTGGCATTTATATGCTGGCCTGTGTAAACATTTCTATTTTTAAGTGCCTGTCTTTTTAAGGGGTAATTAGTTAATTGATCAGGTGGTGTTTTTATTTTAGTATTTAAATGGGTTGGCTCTATTGTATGGTAGATTCTGATGAAGTCTTTGGCTATAAGCTGACGAAAGCGCTTAATCTACTGTGTGAAAGAGGTAAGGGTGTGTCTGGTGGTGGGGCAAGGTAATGACTGTGTCTACACAGGAGACCTAGTTTTTGGTGAGATTTTTTTGATATTAGTTTGGATATTGAAGTCAATTTTTTAATTTTATATATTTATATATATAAATATTTATAAATATTTATGTATATATAAATACTTATAATCATTTAGAAAAAACTCAGTTGTGGCAATAAAAGAAAGTCATATGGAACAAAGGATCATTTGTTGATAAATAAAGTCATAGTGGACAACTGTAAGAAGGGGAAGAATTTAAGTATGGCATGGACTGACTACAAAAAGAAGTTGATAGTATCTCACATTCATGGATAAAAGAGTGCTTAAAAATGTATAAGATACGCCTGACACTGATCAACCACATTACAGTGACCATGAAACAGTGGCAGACCACTTTGCAATTAAGCCATGATAAAGGACAAATTATTATTCCAGGGATAAAATTTCAAAGAGGGATATTCCAGGGTCTCTGTCACCACTGCTATTCTGACTTTCCTTTAACCCATTAAGCTGTCTACTTAACAGCTTAGACCATGTTTACAATTTGTCTTCTAGAAAACAACAAAGTGTAAAGACTTCTCATCTTCTCTTTGTCTGTGATTTGAAACTGTATAGTTCATCAGATGAGGAATTGAAAGCACGACTGCAAGTTGTCAAAATTTTTCAGATTATATAAGAATGTCATTTGGTCTTGATTAAATGTGCAAAAGCAACCTTTAAAGCAGGAAAACTGCAGCACCAAGAAAACATCAGTTTAGGACAAGAATGTGAAATAAAAGAACTTTTGCAAGACGGATTGTATAAATATTTGGGAAATGATGAAGGATCAACAATAAAACATGTACAAATGTGAATAAAACTTAGTAAGGAGCACTTTAGAAGACTTTAATCCTGAAAACAGAGTTGACATCTAGGAACAAAATCCAAGCTATAAACCAATTTGCTCTTCCTGTCCTAACTTACAGTTTTGGAATGATTGACTGGCCCCAAAACATGTTGAAGAGATTAGATAGGAAAACAAGAAGGATGCTTTATGCTCACCAAATGATTTATAAAAATCATTGCATACCAAGATTATATATTCCTTGTTCCGAAGTAGAGATGGGCCTCCTTGAAATTGATTACATGTATAGATCTGAAATATTGGGACTCCACACATATCTACTGACCTCATAAGACCCAAATATAGTGAAAGTTTTGAAATATGAAGAAAATAAATCTAAGATGACTTCCCTGCTTAGGCTAGCAGAAGCATATCGGCATCAAGCAGGAATGGAAATCAAACCACAAGTGGATAAAAAAAGGCAGTAACTGAATGTGCCAAAAACAAAAGAAAGAATCTGAGGTGAAAGACCAGATGAGAAGGCAAGAAATGTGAAAAATGCATAAATACATTTGCAAGTATAGACAACTTCTGTTAAAACCTCATGTTGATCAGGAACAAATGCAGGAATGGTTAAGGAGAGCTGAATTCAAACCAAGAGATGAAAGGTTAATATTGGCAGCACAATATAATGGGCTACGTACACATTGGTTTACAAAGTCCATTGAACATGTGGGAGAAACAGACAAATGTAAGTTTTGTTAAACAGAATTAGAAACAGTTGCACACCTTGTTGCTGGTTGTGATATACTCATGATAGGACTGTATACTGAAAGGCATAATAATGTGGCAAGACTGTTACACTGGGGATTGTGCAAACATTATAGTATTGAAGTGGCTATTAAACACTGGATACATGAGCCACAAAGCATCATAGAAAATGATGAAGTCTACATCTCATGGGATCATCCATTGCCAACAGTTCAAATGATAAATGCTAGAAAACCAGATATAGTGGTCCAAGAAAAGAAGACAAAAGTAGCATTGATCATTGAAATCACCACATCCATTGACTACAGTGTCCTGCATACAGAGAGACACAAAGTCATAAAATATCAGGATTTGCAAGCAGAAATGAGAGCAATATAGAGGAAAGATAGCCAGATAATTCCAATAGTAACAAGAGCAACTGGTCTTATAAACAAATGCATACAATCATATTTAGATATGCTACCAATACGAGTAACTCTGTATGAATTGCAGAAGGAGTCATTACTGGGCACATTGCAGGTACTGCGAAGAGCTCTTTTGGCTGACATCAAAGAGTTAAACGATACTAATTTCATGAACTTTAATTGTACTTTGACTTAGGAATGAGGTCCAGTTCTGTCATGGTACTAGAAACCCAAAATATTTGGAGAAATTAAAATGGACAGACATATCTCTCATCTGGATGACACTTGACTATCTCCCAATCTGTTAGTGCAAGAAATCTGGACAAAACCTAAAATTATGGGTGAAAAAGGCCCAAAAATAAGGAAAGATTTTAAATATTGCTCTTTAAAACTTTGTAAGTTGCTAGAATAACAGCATATGTGTTAACATGGGTCTACTTTAGAACAATGAAATTTCACTTACCTGAAACCCACATCACCAAGATGAAAGGACCAACAGCACCAACACACTGATGCCCCAGAACACTGACTTTTCACTCCAGATAAGTAACCACTTGGCCATCCTTTTGAACTTTGCCCCTTTGCCCATGATAGTGCAATCTCGGAGTTGGTATATTTAGTTAGGGGGTGTGGGGAGACAAAGACCCCCACATGGGTGGGTTTAGTTTTCTTCCATTTATATGTTTGTTTTGGATGGCCAAGTGGTTACTTACCTGGATTGCAAAATCGGTATTCTGGGGCATTGGTGTGTTGTTGCTGTTAGTCTTTTCGTCTCAGTGATATGGGTTTCGGATAAGTGAAATTTCATTGTTCTAATGCAGACTCATTAACATGTGTTTTCTGAAGGATATGAAGTCTAAAACTGAAATGCATGCCATTATTTAGTGACTTCAGTCCTCATTGATTTGCCAGAAAACCACAAATTTTATGAGGAACAGACCAAACATATGAGGCAAAAATCTGGGCAATCAGTGAAAACCTGGACAGTTGAGAGGTACTTGAGAATAAACCAATTGAATTATTTAGTCAAAGTCCCACAGCCTGTAAGTAGAGACTAAAAAAAAATCAAAGCTAGCAGTGTAGGATGTACCTAAACCTTAATTTCCACTATAGTAGACTGACACATTATCTTAGTATCACATATTTATGTATAACATGTAGAGAGTAGGAGAAACTATAAAGAGGGATGAACGCATATAACACTACAGGTAAAGTAAAAGAAGCAGGAAAGATAATCAGAAATTAAAGGCCCAAAATGAGTAAAATTCAAGGAAACATGCTAATAAAACACAGCAGTAAATGAATTTGTCATCCCTAGAGTCATCAAAGCAACTTTTTGACACAATTATATCCTAAAAATTATTTGAGAAAAATTTTAAAGAAATCCCCGCCATTACTGACAAAACTGGACAGGCATCCACTATCTGATTTCCCTCTTTTTACAGCAGTTAAATATATTACCAGTGATTATAGAATAGAAGAATTACAAGAAATTCTCAGGAATACTTAATAAGTGTTACCAGAGATTGAAAGCATGCATTTTGCAATCAACAACCACTGCTGGATGAGGTCATAGTATAAAAGGCATTTTATTCAAAACAGCAAGGTGTCCCCTAGACATCTAGGCAGAATTTAACTAAGCAAAACAAAAAAAATGCTAAGTTTATACATTATCAAAACTTAAAAGGAAGTCTATAAACACACGGATGAAGAATGGAGCAAAAGTATGATTGAGATATAAAGAACTACATATTAGTGTTAATGATCATCAAACCATTCTATCCCTGAGGTGTTAAGGCAACACTGATTTTAGTTAGCCGTGTAAAATTAACTCCTCTGGCTGCAACAAGTTTTGTCCTGTTTTCCATGACAACTGAGGTTAGTTCTCATCTTAGACAGAACCAACTGTCTTAGGCAGCACAGGCTCAGCTATACTCATCTTATAGTGTGATACCTAACCTTAAATTATGATAGACATTTAAGTATGGCACAACATATAAGGCTGAAATAAACAGAAGTACAATATTAATGTTTAAACAGATCTTGACATATTAATGCATTATTGATAGTGAAAGCAGTAAAACTTGTCATGTCAGAAGCTGTATACTAAAAGATCAAGATAAACTTCATGTAGTGGAATTCTTTTTTATTTAATTTTTAATATATTTTTAATAAGCTTGGTTTCCAGTACCCCATGTCTATGCCAGGTCTACCAGCTTGTCTACTACCCCATATGATTTACTCCGGTATCAATATGGCCAGTCACGGATCCTAAGGGTGTCCTGAGGGCATTGCCATTTTTTCATCCATCCTGGAGGGGTTTCTTTATATGCCCCCCTCACTGTCTGCCCTGCCTTTCATGCTCATTGATTACATCCAAGGGCAACTCACCTCTTTGGAATAAGCCCCCCCCCCAAGGGAGCATCATCAAAGAATGTCTCTCATTCAGTCCTTTCCTGACTCTCTATCAGTCACATGAGCTGCTAAATGAACCCAGATGGACCTGATTGTAAACAGGGCTTTATCCCCTACACTACCAGAGTGGCTACAGTGCTGAATTCCTAAATAAACTGCAATATATGTAGTGGTAATTTAGGCAGTTAGTAGTTACACACATGATGTAGGCAACTTAGAGATACAAGCTGTATTGCAGCAGAGAATCCTGCACTGCACATTATGTAACATAAGCAAATGACTATATAAAAATCTTAAATGACATTTTGCAGTGAAATTATGCCACAATGACATGGAAATGTACACAGCAAGGCAGTACCATAATTTGTAGTCATGTGCAACAGCATTCATACATTATTGCTCAACTTCTAAGACTGCATGGTATATTTTAGAGTAACTTGCAGTAAAATACTAGCAGTGGAAAACGTCTGTATTCAACAGCACTTGCTAATTCTTTCTATGGCTGGTGCTGGCCAAGATGCGCAAAATGGCAGGCTGCAACAATGAAGAAGAGTAACGCAGCAGATAATACGCCATAACATAACAGACCAGATGATACATGACAGTTTCCATGTAGATCAATACATAATAAAGAACCAGGTAGACCCATATAACTCATATGCTGAATCAAGGGGCATAAATGCCATCCCTATCTCTGTGGCAATAAAGGCATGTGTAGCACTTAAAGTCTGAGATAGCTGGATCTTTTCAAGAGCAACCGATGACAGGTTTGCAGGATTCTGCTTCACAAATACTTAATAGGTTACAGAAAGACTGTGTTTCTACATTTAGAAATGGATATCTAATTCTAAAATACCATCTTATGTGGCTTCTATAAAATCACACTTCCCTGAAGTACTGAGTGCCATGAATTGCACAAATAGCAATAAAATCCATACCTAGATCAAAATTCCAGTTCTATATGAACGGGAAGAGCTACCATTCCCTAAACTGTCAGGTAGTTTGCAATTCAGAGTGGATTATGTCCGGTGTGTGTATATGTTGTACTCTGGCAGCTGGCCTGATTCACACATCTGATATACATCTCACCTGCATTAACCATTTCTAGTGTGGAGACTTCTCACAGGACCAACTGTATAAAAATCACAGGTTCAGTAAATAAAAAAAAATGTATTGATACAGAAACCATGCATGTAGCCACTGCCTCATGCAATATTTTGCTCCATGTCACAAGAGATGCTGGATACCACGCTGGGAGACCTGGTCAATATTTCAGTATAAAATCTCTAAACAGATGCTGAAATCCAGTACAACACTGCCACTTTTGAGATCAGAGATATCGTCACATGTGTTGTTAGTGTGCTAAAGGTACACTTTCTCTGTCATGACACATCTAGTAGGGAACAAAAATACTCACCTGACTGTTAGAAAACTGGTTGTTGTCTGTGTTATGCTGTGCAATAGGACCATGTGGGAACAAGGTTAGTACCTTTGCCACATATCATAGTAGCAACAGCAGCAGCAGCAGAAGTCAGTGAGGCAGGAAAAGACAATACACGTGCAGTTAGTACCCTGTCTGACAGTTAAAGGCATCATATGTGGCAGTACTGGTTAAACTTTGATGTATGGTCAAAAACTATGACTGACAACAATCTATAAGGTGGCAATGTCACACAGACTAAACACTGTGTATGTGCATACATACATACAAATATTTCAGGTATGAGCATTAATGTCTTTCTAGCTTGCCAATACCAAAACACTTGTTCCTATAATAAATGTCCAGGCTGTTCTTAAAAATATCTCAACTATACTTGCGTTAATGTAATTTGCTAGTCTGGCCCATGCATTAGCTACTCTGTGAGAGAACCAATTAGTACACTTCTCATTCCTATTGAATGTTCTACATAGGTTGTCTGGTGTTCTCTAGTACTTTTTGATAACACCAAACATTCCCAGAGGTAGTTGACTCTAAATGCCCTATATACCTGAATACGATCTCCTCTTAGATATCTGTAAGAGACACTGCACAAGTTCAGATATTTTAGTACTTTATAATAACTTAAATTTTCCCATCCATGGATACCCCTGGTATATTTCCATTGTACTCTTTCCAGTTTGCTCATGATTGTTTTCTTATAGGGTTTCCATATTGTTATTCCATACTCAAGTTTGGGTCTAATGTAACTAACAAACAATGACTTCATTGTTTTTGATTTCCTAGACTTTATAAATCTTTTTATACACCATATAGTTCTATAACTATCATTAACCAGTTGGCTGATATGATTAGAAAAAAACATTGCTGAATCTACCCATATATCCAGGTCCTTAAATGAGTCAACAGTTTCAATCACTGTGTGCTGTATTAAATATTCACCTTTCAATTTATGCCTACCAAATCTCATATACTTAGTTTTTGATGTATTTATCAGCATATTGTTCTCCTGTGCCCAAATGGTCAATTTAGTCAAGTTATTTTGCAGACATGCCTTATGTATAACACATGCAATCAGTTTACCCAATTTCAAGTCATCTGCATATAGACTGTAGAACACCTCAGATGAAAAAGTTAGGTCTGAAAAATACAGTCTAAACAAGTAAGGACCTAGGACAGAACCCTGTGGGACACATATAATTTTTTATAAGGCTATGTCAGTCAGTTCATGGTCTTGTTAAACTGTGTGTTAGACCACCTCAATACAACATAGACTTGAGGGTACTATAGGCCAGTTATCACTGACGAAAGGTGATAGAAAACACAAGACTGAGAAACATACTGTGTGAGGCACAGCATACACACACATGCATGGATGCATGCACGCACACACACACACACACACACACACACACACACACACACACACACACACACACACACACACACACACACACACACACACACACACACACACACACCATGAATGAAATATCAACGGACACGGATGGTGTCCATATAGGCTTACTTTTGGGGGTCACTTAGAGGTGAGAGGTCTTTTCATCTCCTGTGACAAGGATTTGGGCCATTATGTGTCCTGAACATGGTATGATGTGCTATTGAGGGGTAGCAGGACTTCTTATGCCCTGTGCCACAGATGAGGCACAACTGCAGGAAGTGATGCTGGATGGAAATCTGCATGCACACCCATATTTAGGGGTGGGAGGATTCTGACATTTTGCATAAAGTGTGCTCTGTATGCACCTTGAAAATGCCTTGGAAAGATTTACCCTACTAGTAACTGACAGCTCTGGCAGGGTTGCCAGCCATGATTGAACTGCTAGTCCTATGCAGAGATATGTTGACTGCAGGGGTGTATGCCACCAGAGACCACAATATGCTCATCATTTCTGGATATCAGAATTGTATGTCCACATGAGGTTCACAACAGTGATGGGTAGTATCCTCGGAAATGCCACATAGTTAACTAACCAGCTGTAAGCCAGACTGTGTGACAGCAGACTGTGTCTGGATGACATTCCTGCACATTTCCTGATATAAAACCAGCACCACCTGGATCTCAAGGGTCACATGGTAGCTGTAATGCCATTGCATACTGCTGTGTCATTGATCTATGGTAGGTGTGTCTGCATCAGAAACATTATGCACAGGTGAAAATGCCTGTTTTGGCTGAGGAAAAGTATGTATAAGGGTATAATCCACAGTGGTATTTCAGTTTCAGGGACTCAGAACACTCATCCTATATAGCTACAGTGCCTCAATGAGTCTGGCATCATTGTCACCAGAGACGAGGGCACTGCATCACACAGGAGTGACAGGAATAGCTTCAATGCATCCCTGGATTATGTCTCCTCACCATATAAGACAGCATCACTGTTGAATGCACCTTTGGTGCCAACATTATCTTATTCTCTATTCTCAGACATTTCTAGATCATAACAGCCAGGGAAATAACTGTGAAAGTAGAACATGCAGAACACAATGATGAACTCAATTCTGCATTCTACTTGGGTGCTGATCTGATATGCAGAGAAAGGATCTACATGCAGAATATTCATTCTGCTCAACCCTTAATTTCAAAGATATCAGGTCATTGATGTAGGCCAGAGGTATTTGAGGAGAAATGGGAATTGTGCAAATGGGATTATCTTGTATTTGCTACGTCAAAAAACAGTATTTTTTTTATAAATCTCTGCTAGGTACTAACGTAGACTATCACTGTGTAATTATGCAGTCCAGGCATTCCACCATCAACATCTCGACCACCTCCAGGATTACTTCATTGAGCTCTACATATGAACAAGGACTTAAAGAATTTTTGCATATCTGTGAGTCACAGTGTTCCTTGTTATCCACTGGCAGTGGCATATTACTCCCTTTTAACTTGTTGTCCCTCTTACTTGGTTTATATAATCATAATTGTGAGCATCTGGTGACAATGGTCTGTTGTCCTGTTCTATACATCATGGCATTAGTGATATACAGCAAGTACTGCTACAGCTGATTCCACAGTTATTGGTATGTGCCTGCTCTAGCCAATGTATGTGAGTCATGCTTCCTAAGGCTCATTTTTTGCAGTGCTGACGTTTTCTAGCCTCTGCTGGACTACCTGCCATCTAGACATGCTAAATCTTATACATGTCTCTCCGCTGAACTCATAGTTAATTGTACTACAAATACAGAACCTATTTATATAGTAAACCTGCTGGCTGATAGGTTCAGTGAAAACTTCACTCCCCTGTCCCCACCACATATACCCCAAAGCATCCCTAACATCTGCCTCCTGCCTAGTATCTCTGAGGAGCAGGTCTTAAATGTCCTCTCCAAGGCCAAAAACACAGCCTCTATGGGACCAGACAACATCCCGGGCAGTGTTCTACATGGGTTAAAACAGGAATTAGTATCACCATTGGTCACATTTTTCAAATACATCCTAAGCACTGGCTTCATCCCAGCTGAATGGAAAACAGCTACCATCGTCTCTTTGCACAAATGAGTTGCTTCCATGGACCCCGGGAACTATAGACCTATTAGTTTGACCAGCCTTATCTGCAAGGCCATGGAATGAATCATCATGGACCTTATTAGCAAAAATATAGGAAATCGACAAATGCTCGACTCCACCCAATTTGGCTTTCTCAAGGGGAGCTCATGCCTGTTAAACTTGGTGAACTTCATCGAGGCAATCATCAAAGCCGTAGATGAGGGCAAATCTGTGCATATGGCCTAATTTGACTTAGCCAAGGCCTTTGATACAATCCCCCACTCAGGCATCATTGATAAACTCACCCAGCTGGTTATCAACCTATATATTGTTAGGTGGGTTGCAAACTGGCTCACTGATGGAATTCATACAGTCAAAATAGTGGACTCCATCTCCTCCAGCAGACCTGTAACCAGTGATGTTCCACAAGAATCGGTTCTGGGACCTCTACTTTTCGGAATCTACTTCTTGAAGTACAGGCTAAATCTAATGGACTTCAGCATAGTGATGTTCCTGCAAACTACCACATCAATAACAATACCCTAAGTACACAATCAGTGGTGAATAATCTGGGCACACAGGCTGACAGCAACCTTAACTTCAATCACCATGTCTCCACATTGGTAAGAAGGGCATTTTATATTGTGCATCTCATAAACAAAGGCATTGCTTCCAGAAAAAAAGAGGTGATAACCCCCTGTACTCTTCCCTCATCAGGACAATACTAGAGTACAATGCTCCCTTTGGTATGTTCCTTTCCAAACACCTGCAGCAATTGGAGAGACTACAAAGGTTCCTTACAAAGAAAATTCAGGGTCTTCAAAAACTGTCTTATGCAGACAGACTGAAATCATTGTCACTTTACTTTGTGTAGTACAGACTACTCAGAGGCGACCTGTGCCTTGCGTATAGTGAAATCTCTGACTCGGCTTTAATGGAAATGCTGCAAATTTGCAAGTCAAATTGCACATGGGTCACTTACTCAAAGGACCTTAACCTGGTATGTGACATCAACACCACTTGCTGGAGATACCGATTTGACTTACAGAGGTTGCCCCACTTTTGGAACAAGCTAACTCTTCATGTTAAACAAAGCCTCTAATTTCATTGGCCCTATTTAAGCGCACTTTGGATGATTGGATGGGTAACCGTGAAGTTCACTGAGGAGTTTCTACCTGTGTCCCTCTTGGAAAGGGACAATAGGTGCTGATTTTAGTGTCTGCTTGAACCAGACCCCCTTGAGAACATGGGTTGAACTTGCTAGGCTTGTAAGTGCCCTGGAGCCATTAGCCTAGTAACCTCCTATGATCCTGCAATCCTATAAGTATGGAGAAAATAGTAATTTGTATTTACTGTGATTAAGAAGTGTACATGTACAGTATGAATGTGCCTGTTTCACTCAGGCATATGTTTATGGTACGCAACATCTTGGAGCTCTGGTATGTGACAACATAGAAATTCATGACAGATGCTAACCCTTGAAATGGTGAGATGAGATACATTGCATTACAATATTGCAGTGCACTATCTCTGTATATGACTGACAAATGACTGCTTGTTAATGTCACAGCTGTCAGAACAGAAAGGGATCGTAGACCATGTTATTAGCCGCAGAAGCATATCTGGCTCAACCATTGACCCGTGCCAGTCTTGCAAACCAGTAGCCCACTCCCCTCAGCTCTTCATGTGAAGAGAAAAAAAAAAGATTTCCTTCAGATAGTACCCAATACATGCAATACACCTCCCCCCAAGCTCTTCAAGTGTAGGGCAAAAAAAAAAAAGCCCATTCCCTCTACTGACACAACAACCAGGTGGACAGATACAGGGCACATTCACCCACCCCAGACATTTAGGTCCTGTTTCTATGCCCTGCATCCAAGCTTCCTTCTTTACATTACAGTAAAAAATAATCATAAATAAATAAATAAAACATTTTTTCTTTTAAAGCCTACTTGGTACAATTGTAGCAAACAGTTGCTACAGCTTATATCCTACACATAGTATTACAGTGCTCAGGTTTTAGTTATTTTTTACATGTAAACTGTAGCAAACTGCTTTCTACAATGTAGCAAGTAGTTGCTACAGTTAGACCACTCCAGGAGCACTGTAGAACTCATGCTTGACTGCAAATGAAATACCTGCTGCACTAAGAAATATCTGGATGATGGATGGCTGATTGGATCACGCCCTCTAATACTTTACATCAGGGAGACTTACCCATTTCACCCTGCCATAAATATGCTACTAACTAGCTTACTGGAACACTGCCAGAGTTGTTACTGTCTGTAACATATTCATGGTTGAATGTCTGTGTAAAGCAGACAGCCACTGGAGATATCGCATTATGAACATGTGTCTTATGTTGTATATCTAATGATAATTCATCTCATTTGTTTTCACTGGGAAATATGCTGTTTCCACGTACCTTGTAAGAGATACTTATCATATTGTTTGCATTGGCTTCTACTTTTGGTAAATCTTAAGTTACATTGCTAGTGCTAAAAGATTGCCTTCTGATGTAAATAATACTTTGTAGGACTGACCTAGGCTGTAGTCAGACATATCCTGTACATCATCGTTGGGCCTATTTCTGACATAAAAAGGTAACCTTTTTCTGTATATGTAACATACAGCAAGATGCAGATGTATAGGATAAGTTCAGAACCTATCATTGCTGGATGCAATAACTATTGTCATACCTAAAAGTATACCTGACAAACCTAATAGGTGTTCTGTCAGCCCTTTGAGATATAAACACAATTGCCGGAATGAAAAACATATACTTATTAGTCAAATCTAGATGGGTATGTAGCAGAGAAAATAACTTTCTGAATTCAGTAAACTGTACTTTGGTCACTTCAGCTAAAATGGAAATAAAATAGTGATATGTTCCCAAGCAATGCTATTTTATATTCTTTTGTGTATCACATAGTCAGATGTATGACTGCACTGTGAAACATGTTTTACAGTTTCTCATGCAAGAGTATTTATAGACAGCATATGCCTGAGGCTAGTACCGAGGTCTGCCATGTTAAAAGTTCATGCTAGAGACCTGTGCGTGGCTGCATGGCACATAAATGAGCAGCAATGGTCATCTCAAACTCCTACTTATGTTTTACAATGAAAAGTATAGCAAAATGGATGTACCTGCCATTTTGATGAACTCATGTTGGGAGGACAAAAGAGTAGATGTGGTTACTTCTAGTCATCATAAATGGAGAAATTCAGCTTGGTGACTGAATGAGACAATGATAATATTGTATTTTCTTTTCACAGAAACTTTAGAGAAGACCTGAGAAGAGCATGCAGTGGGCCTTTTGAAAAAAAAATATATGCCTGGCAATTGATAAAGACTATAGGCACTCCAACAACCAGTGAGGAATGTTGATACTGATATGGTAACTTCATGTGCAGTCATTCTGACCACCTGCCAATTAGGAAGCAGAGCTTCAACAATAATGGCCTGGTAGTTAGACAGATCTAGTCATGCTGACTACGTATCAATCAGTCAAATAATTGTACTGTCTTTAGTGGTAGCCATGGGGAATATATGTATGAAGATGTTATCACTATATGCCAGAAATACAATATTCAAATTATGTCAAGATATATGTTTAACTGTGCTGTCTAGCATTTCTCTCCTTGAACACCCTCTCATACTCCTCCTCTTCATACCTGTTTTCCCATTCATTGTACCCTGTACCTCTCATCATTTCTATTTCATTTTTATGCAAAAGAGGGTCTCTATCACACTGAATAGTATCCTGCTTTTCCATCCTTTTTTCACATTTTGAAGTGGTACTCTTTTGGATTTATCTCTGCTTGCTCTCATATACTTTCCTACTGTTCTGTACTTCATTTTCTACTACAATTTGTTGCTGACTAGTGTGAGTCAATGCTTGGCTTTGTCCAGTATTGAAACAGGATACTTAAGATGAACCACACTGTGGCACTTTAAACCACTCTTCTGCAGAGCACAGTATCAGCAGTGTCAACACTTATTTATTAGAAGTATGTGCCTTTCTACTGTAAGGAGTCCCAAACAATTTGTATTACCTGGAACACAATTATACAGTTCCCCTGTTCCTCTTCAATTTGTTCACATTTCTTTTCACTACAGATTGTCATGAGATCTGAGGATTTATTGCAGTAGGAGTGCTGGATGGTATATGGCAGTAGTGATATGAAGGGTGCAAAGCAGTGCATTATGTCTTATAGTTATGTTTATGATTACTTCATGTCACTCAGTAGAGCGCAAGCTGTCTGTGCAAATCCCGCATAATGATGCAGTACATTTTTTATGAGTCCCAGCTTCAGTTGCAGATTAGATGCATCCCATTATTAGTATGAATAAACAGACTGACTACCAAAGCTATGACTCCCTAGAATATTGAAATGGTAGCCAAAGTTCTCAGATCAGAAACATATACTGTAATATGTAGTTAAAAAATACATTTATTATATATTTCTTCTACCAGATGGGGAGCAGAGTCATATGAAGTTGAAATCCAAATGATTAACTTTTGTAGTCTTAGTAATCTAATTTCAACATATGTGTACATGTGTGTGTTTGGCAGTTGGTATAGAGGTTAAAGATGTGAGATGTGACTCCTGAGGTACAAGGTTTGATTCCCTCATTTCTTGTCTGTCTACTGTTTGAACTTGTGTAAGTCATTTATCCAGGCATTGCTTCTGAGTTAAATTCATTTGGGTGGAAATGATCAATTGGGTTCTTGTTCACTAGGGATGCCTTTAGCGTCTTCCCCCACCTCAATAAGTGGCACATTGGTGCAGACATGACCTTTCCGTGTACATTCCAGGTAATGGTGGGATAAAACTTTTTGTCAAAATCTAACAATGGGGCATTTTTGTTTTATGAATGGTGTCAATACTGAGATTGAAAGCAAAAATAATGGGGGTGGGGGTGGGGAACAAAAGCCCCATAAAGGGACAATTTTTAAATATTACTCTAACTAAATTTAAAAAAAAAGTTAATAGAGCAACAGCTATGCCATTAATCATTTTCTGAACAATAAAAAGTATGAAATTGTAATAACATAATTAATTAACTAACTGTACTCCTCATTAATTTGCCAGAAAATTATTTTTTAATGAGAGATGGGGCAAAAATATGAAGCAAAATCAGATATTCTGCAAAATTAGGGGAAGTTGAGAGGTATGGAAAAATATGAGGTCATATCTGTGACTGTTGAGATGCAAAGCTATACCTTCATCTAGAGTATGCATGTAAACGGGTTCATGTCAGTCCACCGACAAGTCGCAAGACCGACATTCACTCCACCGACACATGAAAAGATCGACAGCGCAAACACGGACATTTAACAGGTAAGACTTTTAATTTCGCTAATCATGCCTACCACACATGCATAACACTGCCACACTTACTAAACCATGGTAGGCATGATTAGCGAAATTAAAAGTCTTGCCTGTTAAATGTCCGTGTTTGCGCTGTCGATCTTTTCATGTGTCGGTGGAGTGAATGTCGGTCTTCCGACTTGTCGGTGGACTGACATGAACCCATGTAAACACACACACACACACACACACACACACACACACACACACACACACACACACATGCAGAAAATAAATACTGCATATACCATAAATGCACTGTGCAGCTACATCACAGATAGCACACTAAACATTGTAAAGTTTTCTGCCATGCAAAATACTGCTTTTTTTAAATAGACCAAGCTAGTGCTAAATTACAGGCTTGTCCAATACTGGCTAATTTTGATGGTGACAAGCCCCAAAAACCCTTTATCTCTTTACCTCTGTCTCTCTCTGTCTCTTTCATTGGATCTGCAATTAACCAAATGAAAAAGAAGAAACTGGAGTTTCCTCATGTCAACTCAGAGCAGTTAAGCAAACACACATTTAAAATAAAAACTGAAATAATCCACCAATTGTGGGGAGGTCAGGCGATATGAGACTGTACAGACAAGGGATTGGAAAATGCTTTTAAGCCATGGCATATCACATTTATGAATACAGGAATGTCTTTTCTTTTAAATTTACATTCCAGAAATCACCTCTATTATTTTATTTTTATTGTCTTTACCCCCTCATCAGCCCACTATTGGCCGATTGGAACATTTGTTCTCCTTCACTTGTGGCAGGGATGACTGGCAATTAAACAACTATAAGGGACAGTTTGAGAATATTCATTTGCTGTCTTATATCTCCCACACATTGCAAAGCCCCATGAAAAGAGCATGCAGTAGGCTGTAGTAATGCATGTGACCTTACTTCTGCAAATTACATTTCCACTACAGCACATGACCCAGGAATGATAGTTTCCCCGAGTCTTCATTAGCAAAATCAGATTACCCATTGTGCCCCTGGCAGTGGGCATCTCACCCCAGAAATCCACCTTGGAAAAGAGAGGTAGGTCACATTTTCACTCTTCCCACTCCCTGCCTGGCTCGTCTAGTGCTGCGGCCTGGTCACTTGGGTCATAGACTGGGCTCCATCTTCTGCACTACAAAGCCAGACACTTTTGTGCCCTTATTGTAGGCTCACTCCCAGTACATTGTTTGGTGTCTTTCTTGTTTTTGTATGTTTTGGAACTTTTGTAATATCTCATTGAGCATCAGCTTTTTGTCAGTTCTTGCATAGATTTGACACCACACCATGCGCTCACTGTGACTGTTAAACTCACTGACACACCCTACTACTAATCTTTGAGTTTTCTTCATTCCAGCATTATGGTTCCGTATTTCTGTCTTTTGGACTCCAAACAGAAGTTAGTGGGATGTTAATTTATTCGTAGATCAGAACTGTTTTTCTTCTTTGTTATCCTTGTAACGAAGACTAATATAATTAATTCTCTGAAAAGATGGGGAACAAAAAAAACCTCATTTTTAAAGAAAACTCAGTCTGGCTACTAGTAAAGTGAATTATTAATAAATTCAGGCAGGCCCACAGCACAAAGAACCAAGCAGTAATTACATGTAGCTGAAGTATTTTTGGAATTATTCTGAAAGTAGCAGGGGGGGGGGAGTACAAGCAGGAAGAAGAGCATAGGGAAGGAAGCATGAGCAGGCAAACAGCCACATAAGACAAACCAAGACTAGGAGGGGATGTAGTGCTATGTACGAGGGCAGAAACACATGGGTTCACAGCGGCAATCATTGGACTACAAGCACAAGACAGGAAATAAGGAGCACCACATAAGGACAAGGAACATAATGATGAAGGAAAGGCTGGGTTAAGGAGAACTTGCATGACTGACCCAGAGAGTAACACACCTGAAAGTCAGTCATCACCATGTCTGACATCTCTGGTGGGCACTGCTAGTTATGGACCAAAGGACAGGGCTGTGTAGCTATTCCGCTTAACTGGCCACACAAGTATATGATCCCTGATACCAGTGCAGTCATCAGGCTAACTGATCACCTTGGTTGTCAACAGCAGCCACACTCACCAATTCCCCTACCCCCGGTGCCTTCGGAGGATTACTTGAAACCACATTCACATGAGCAGCCTTTGTTCTCCTTCTTTGAGGCTACCACTGAGACCCTCAAGTCACTTTCCACAGAGTGACATTCATCATCCTGCAGATAGGCATGGCTGTGCCATGGATGATCTTAAACAAAGAAAGTAAAGGGAAAAAAAAGGGGGGAGCAGCAAAACAAATAAAGAAATAAAGAGAAACAAATTTGTCAGATTAGTAGATGTGTATTTTACATAACTGAAATAGTCTAGTGCAGGGAACAATCCACTACACTTCAGCTATCTGGATAGCCTGTCATACCTCTTTAGGTAGGCCACTCAACTTGCCTCTATTTATTTAGTTCTTGAAAACATAAAACAAGCAGTAACTAGCATTGCCATAACCCTGTCACATATGTTAACATTGCTGGCTGTTGTCACTGTGCCTCACTCCATGCTCTCACATCCATCTCTCATAACTCTGTCACATATGTTAACACTGCTGCCTTTTGTCACTATGCATATGATGGTGACTGTGCCCTGCCTGACCCGATATGTCTGTCAGTGTTATGACGTCCCTAAATTACAGTAATTGTACATGGTATTAGGCAGCAAGGTCTAGATCACAAATATCTTGCTACAGGTCCTTGTAGTATACAGCAATGCACCACTAGATGCATCAAACAGTGGAAGTGGGCCTTACAAACTCCAAACATGCTCAGTGATGATATGTATGTGACATTGTGGTTTTATACACCATCTCTTCCATGGTATGTGGGCTGTGAATAGGGTCATCAGCAACAGTACCAGAGTATATCTTGCATTTCTTGCAACACACACACACAGCAGTGGAAACTATACAATTGCCTGCTACCTATGCTCACAGGACCAGCATACCAAGCACTCTGTGAGTGGCAAAGTATGCATAGCTGGATAATTGACTACAAAACCAAACACAAACGCACACTGGAACAACTACTTTGTAATAATGCCACACTTAGTAAAACGGAAATAAACCTTTAATCCAATGGTCAGAGTTAAGCTCTTTCATATTCAGAAGAAGTCTTTGATGAAAACGCTTAACTCTGACCATTGGATTAAAGGTTTATTTAAATTTTACTAAGCATGGCTTTATTACAAACTAGTTGTTCCAGTGTGCGTTTGTGTTTGGTTTTGAAGTTCATTATCTTGGTTACGAGCTTTATAGCTGGATAATGGTCAAATGAGGCCATTGGCAGGGTAATGGACTGGACCCTCTAAGTGATACCAGTATGTATTACTTGGATCCAACTCCTCAGTCACTTAAAACATTGCTTAAACCTGCTAGTATGTATATTGTTTTCTTCTTTGTTTTTATAGTGATCCTAGTGATTTGGATATCATTAAACACTTTTATTTAAAATTTTGCAGTAAAAATACTGACAGACATTTGTTAAACACCACTTATATTGATAACAGACCTAGCATGAGCAACAATAAACTTCTCTTCCCTTTATGCTCACATTTATTGAAAATACATCATGCAGTCAATTAAACTACAAAGAATGTGTTGCATTTCATAGTCAAATAGCATATAGTGAATGCAAATTTGCGGTTAGGTGAAGGGTGCAGGAATTCAATCATATAATGTTTGTTTACAGCCTGGTACAGCCCACTGAATGCAAGTGTTCTTTTTCAGTAGCAGTGAAGTGACTTGAGTCACACAGAAGTCAAACAAATGATGAGGGAATCAAACCATCTACTACTGGAAGCAGTTCATCAACAGCTCATAGCCTTATTCAACTGCAGAGCTATAACTGGTTTATCTTGTGTCAGGTGCCGTGGTGTAGGTAGCTGATCTGCTGCCGTACCCCCCAAAAATGCCTGTTTCCATATCTGAAGAAAGGAGATACTGCCATCACTACTATCTGGAATTTTATAAATAATTATATGTCATTTGTTAATATAAACATGATTCATATAAGATGCTGGTGTTACAAATGTATTAGAATTGTATGTCATGTGTATATCAAACTGCTGGTGCAGATGTGTGTTGAAAAGGTTTGTGTAAAATGCTTGTGTTTAAAATGGATCTACAGTGTGCACTACTGGAAAAGAATAGAAATGTATATGCACTATTGTAACTGTTTAACTCTATATATTTTAACAGTAGAAACTGGGATACAGGAGGATAACCTCAGTCTTGTAAATTTTAGAAAAATAACTGAAATTAAATTACTTGATCGGCTAGGCTGGAGACACAGAGTCTATGCTGAGAGGCTTTCTGTATTGTCTTAGAAGTGTATTATTGTTTTATGACTTCCAACATCTGCCAAAGATATGAGGAAAAGCCCTTGTCTATGTATTTTTACAGGTAGATGCTAAATACTGACAGCTTCATTAATGATTGTTTTGACCTCGGGACTAGAAGTCAGCTGACAAGAATTTATGTCATTCTGCAAGCTATCCCAGCAGTAATATTTGAGATATTAATTTGGGAGGTCTCTTGGAGAGAAACATCATTCTCTATTCTGTCTTGGACCTGGCAACAAGAACAATTCTCCACATCTGCCTTGATCTGTAAGTAAGTTAACTAGGGAACAGTATAATTCTCTTAGATACAGTCAGGAATATAGTGAAGCTTAGATTAGATATTTTTCTTTATTTATTTGAGACTGTCCTGCAATGCTGTTTTAAATATTTCCTGTAATTTTGAACTCTGCTGTCACTGTGAATATATATTTAGTATTGTCTTGTTCTTTTATTATTTATTATTAAATATATATAAACCTTTTACTGTGGCTGATCTGTGTAGATATATTTAAGTTCTGAGAGTACTTCCATATTTATTTGGTGACACTGTGTAGGTCACTTCTAATAGCCTTGCTCTTAGTCAGGCTACCATTTGTATTAATATTAATATTACAAGGGCCTTAAAGTAGCTGATGAGAAGTGGCTGGTGGCAGTGATAACTACCATATAAGCTGGGAAAAAGGGGGCATAGCTAGTAAACCTGTGCCAGCCTTTCCTAGGTGTGTGTTTGTGTGCATGTGCATGCACATGTGTGTGTGTGAGTGTGTGTGTGTGTGTGTGTGTGTGTGTGTGTGTGTGTGTGTGTGTGTGTGTGTGTGTGTGTGTGTGTATAAATTAAACCTCAAAGAGTGTGTATGTGTGTGTGTGTCAGCTACTTGGGCTGGGGAAACGAAGCACTGGTTCAACAGAGAGGGTATTGGAGGTCATGACTTGACCACTCAGCTGAGATCTCAACCCTATAGCTGTGCCAGTGGGGAGTCTTATTGGGGATCTGGAGAAAAAGGGAGAAACCAGCCCTGGAATGACTGTGGTCTCTGTGTGCTATTAAGGGAAATTGCACTTGGTATAGAGCCTTGCATCTGGAAGTACTGTGTGTGTATTTGCTATTGTCTCAGTGTATGTCCCCCACTGGTGCCAGTGGTAAAGATCGAGGTTCCTTAATTACTGCTTCAGTGATGGGTCATCATACCATATTTGGCAGGTCCACATCAAGATTCATTGTACCTTCACCCCCTGACCTCATCAGCCCTTCAGTTGAAGAGGAAAAGAGAAAAAAAAGAAAGAAAAAAAAAAAGAAGAATTCTACTGTTGCAGAAAGCAGTGCTGGAAATGCCCTTTCCAGTTGTGCCACAACACCTTGTACCCTTCACTTCATCCTTGTTAAGATTCTACTCATCCACATGGAACCACACAGTGTAAAACTAATGTAGCCCAAACACAGTGCATTTCATACCAATGTGGTTGCAAAAAGCAAGATAAATCAAAAATATATTCATAGTTAAAATATTAACATTAAGCTTGTATATTTCATTCTGATCAGTTTATTCACAATCATATAATAAATAAATTGTCAATAATCAACAAAACAAGGAAGCCAGTGAATTCAAATTGCAATACTAACAACATGTCAAACAAAACACCCTTGGGGATGGAATGTTAGAGGGATACAGAAGTGGTCAGAAAGGGGGGAAATCTGTCTCTGGGAAGATCTGACAGAGGGATAGGCAATTGAGTTAGGAAGAGATGAAGAAGATATACCCACAGGGAAATTAATATATGGAGGCATATGCAAACTATGGGGGAAACATGACAGGGAAATTAATATATGGAAGGATATGCAAACTATGGGGGAAACATGAATGTGAGAATGAAAGAAGGCAGATAATAAGACCAGAGAGGTGATGAACATTCTTATAATGGTAAGAATGTATGAAGGGGTGCCAAGATGGTTAATAAGTAAGTACAGGGCCCTACCTAAAAAAAATAAATTGATACATTGATGGAGTCAAGTACATGTATTAGTGAAACTATCTGGGAGATTAACTAAGCAAGAAAAATGGATCAGCATTTATGAGATGCCCAAACTAGTTACTAGATCCAGGACAATTAGATTCTTCACATGAAAGTGCCTCCATAACTATTTTTATACTCCAGTCAGGATAAATGTGATGTTTCTTGCAGCGAATGAGAAATATTGGATATGTGATAGGAATTGTATGGGGGGATTGGAGGCACATCTTTTGGACGTCCTCCAAGAGGCTCTCACCCAAACAAATTACTGGTATCAGAAACATGGCCTCAAACTGAATGCCAAAAAATGCATCATCATCCTCTTTGGGGAGAGTGATGCCCACACAAATTCTCACTTTAATAACAAGGTCTTAAGCACACAATCGATCGTGAGGAACATGGGCACTCAGGATGATAGCAACCTGACTTTTGACCACCGTATTGCCTCTGTCGTGCAGAAAGCTTTCTACATGGCCCACCTCATTAGTAAGGGTATCTCATCCAGGGAGAAGGAGGTCATATCATCCCTGTATTCTTCCCTTATAAGCCCCATTCATGAGTACAACACCCCTTTCAGCATGTACCTCACAAAGCACATGCAACAGGCTGGAGAAACCACAATGGTTCCTCACCAGGAGAATCCAGGGCCTCAACATCTACCCTACACAGATAAGCTAAAAGCCCTGTCCCTCTACTCAATGTCATACAGCCTCCTTAAAGGTGACCTCTGTCTAGCATATTAAGCAATCTCAGACCCCACCTTGATGGCACTGCTGCATATCCACAAGACAAGCTCCACTTGAGTAACCCACACGCTCAACCTCAACCTGGTCTGTGACATCAATATGACTTGTTGACAGGATAGATTTGTGTCCCAGAGACTCCTCCTTCTATGGAATAGACTCCTTCTCGATGTCAAGCAGATTACCCCATTAACCCTTTTAAGCACAACCTGGGTAACTGAATGGGGAACAGAAAATAAGGGAAAGACCCCAAATGCAAAAGGAAAATAAATCAGGACTGGTTGAGAACTACACCATCTGCACATATACATGCATACATGCATCATTTACACCCAGTTGTATGACTTTACACCTCAAACATCTGACTGTGATCAAGTGAATGAATGCTTTCATAAATAATGGCCCAGAAATGCATCACAGCTCACTGCTATATGGTGCAGCCCAGTGCAAATTCCCATTCCCTTTACTCTGTCAACCTCTTAGCTCAAGAATTAGAAAGGAAAACACAACATTAGGGACAGATGTTAAATAATTTTCTCATATGCTTAGACATTTGCTAGAATAACAAGCCTTGCATTAGCAAGCATTTTCAGAATTCGAAGAATTGAAAGGAAAATATTAGATTTTCTGTGCAATACAACCCCAAGATCTCCAGCATACCATGCTAGAGTCATTGCTGCTAAATCAGCAAGAGCCTCTGAACAGTGAATATTGAATTTCCCTTAAGATCTTTTTCCTGTCAGCTAGGAAACCCCAGCATGATGATTAAATTCAAATTAGAAACAGACGGACACACACACACACACACACACACACACACACACACACACACACACACACACACACACACACACATTTAGAGAAGTCCTCTATTCAGACATTGCTAAAATCACAGAAAAAAAAATGGAAGGCATCAATTTTCACATGGGAATCCAACCCAAGACCTCCAGAATGCAGTACTGGTGTCACTGCCTCTAGTTCAAAATGAACCTCTGGATAGATGGCATTGATTTATCTCTTTAAACACTGTTTAGCTAGAAAACCACTAGCATGGCTAGGGGCTTGGGTTTTAGTGCCAGATTTTCCTTTTATTTGTGGGTTCTCTGCATTTGTGCTTGTGTCTGTGTGTGTCTGTGTGTGCGTGCGTGTGTGCATGTGTTTGTTTGTTTGTAATTTGACCAAGTATTTTCTGAACCTCACATGGTGACCATTATTTAGTGTCTGCAATCAGCAGCACTTTATCAGAAAGTCATAAAATGTATAAGGAACTGGCATTAACATCTCTCAACTTTTTGTTCAAAGTCACACACTAGGCAAAAGGAAGTAAAATATTTTAATTCTGACCACCAGAAGTCGTTAGTTAACATCTCATAACCTTTAGTGCCAAGAAACTAATTTACCAAACAATTTAACAGAAAAATAGCTGTGGCATGGACACGGATTTTCTGAAGAATATGAAGTTTCAGACATTAATAACCAGCATCATGACTGTATCCCTTAGTGATTTATCACAAAAAGACATTAAAGAGGTAATAGGCTTAAATATAAGGCAAATGTTCAGCACAATCAAAATTACATAAGAGGTGGACTTCTCTAAATAAAAAATAATAACAGAACAACTGATTCTGTATGTACATGCATTTTATGAGCAACAAAACTATGAAACTCTAATAAATGGCCTTTTTGACTGATAGTAATTCTCAATGATTTATCAGAAAATGAAGAAGTTAATTAAAATCTGACACCTGGTACGGTGAATAAAGGTACTAAACTTTTCAACTGCTTCCTGCAGGCAAGGGTACTGGGTTTTACTATTTTTACATCCATTTGCTTAACTAGAAAGTGCTTATAGGCTGTTCCTGAAAACTGGCATTTACATAGTTAACGAACAACTTTAAAAAAAAAAGTTAGGTTGCAAATGAGTTGAAATATGTTGCTGTGGGGCATTTTCTGAATAATATGTATAATAATGTTCTAATAACTGGAGTTATTGACTGAAAGTAAACCTTACTGTTACAGCTGGCAGGTTGTTTCTTAGTTATAACACAATGGCAGGTCATTTCCTAGTTTGAGCACATTGAGTAGACTGTTCATGCTTGCAGAATTGACTTCTATAGCCGCTCCACTGTTAGAGAGATATTGAGACAAACACGCACACACACACACACGCACACACACACACACACACACACACACACACACACACACACACACACACACACACACACACACACACACGCATGCACACTCTTTTTCTGTGTAAGTTAACCAAACCAATCAGGGAGGTTTCCTTAGGGGGGTGTGAGTCACAGTAAATGGAAAAGACTGTGTTGTAGCAATGAAAGAGAAGACACTAGTGCATATGCAGATGAATAGACCCAAGTAATTAGAGTTAGGAGAGATCTGTGGAAGTAAGACAATTTCTTTTCTAATTAATGTTTATGATTTCAACATGCAAGCACCATGCCCAAGGCCACTGCCTAGTCACGTTGTACTGAAAACAGCCCTAAATGAGTGTACCTACCAACTAGATGAGCATGTGGAAAGTCAGCCCACACAAAATGTTGCTATAATTCATACATGCCACATGTGGAAATAAGTGGAACTGCCTAGATGGTACAGAGGCACATTGTGTGTAATACCCTATGTATCACAGACCAGCTGGCAGTTAATGGCGTATAAATCCTTCTGGTTGATATACTGGATGCCATGTAGAGCAAATGGTGGTTTGATACCAATGTGGGTGAAGGCAGTTGTCGTCAGAATTCCAGTGTTATGCTACTTTGCTCTTTTTGAGAATCAAATATGCTTCTCCATATAATGCAGCATCGCATGAAAGACCTGATGCAGTATTCACAAGGCTGATACCTATGAAACTCCTAATGTGTCCTTGTCAGGTGCTGACAGATCCTATAGCAAGAAGAGTTAAGGTTACACAATCCTTTATGTCAACTGTGATAGGCAATCCAGTCACCTTTTAGATCCTTTGTGAGGGCGGTACATGTCTACTAACTCCCATATAGCATCTATGTCCAAATGGTAACATTCAACAATGAGTCAGTCATGGAGCTTATAATATGTTATCCATTGATGAACCTGTCTCAAAGGAGAGCGTGATGATGTGCAACACTGTGGACACTAGTGCCAAATGCAGCCCAGCTACTGCTGGTGCTATTTAAAGTATGGCTGAAGCTCCTGTGCATAGTGAAATCTTAGCATTTGTAATAGATGACCACAGCTCATCCATCTGAATTGTGCTGCCATGTTTGACTTCATCATTTGCAAATAAGATGTCTCTCATTCGCATGCTGACATTCATTTACATATCATCACATTGGCATTAGCATATGCTACTCATTATTTTGGTTACATAGTGGCACAAAATTGCTACATTTGTCTCTGAATCACAGCCCTCTTGCACATCACTGATCACCATGCTGGTCATGCAATGCACTGCGCTATTTGTTTCTGAACCTCACCTTTTTAAAATGTAACCCAGCATTTAGGTAGCTGACTATTTTAGCCATTTACAGTGTACTTGGAAAATGTTGAGCATGACCTGAATAACACTGTGCTAATTCTTAATGTATAACCCATAATATAATTGAAATGCTGTACTTGCAAAATGCTTATGCTCAGGGCAGTGCATGCTTTTATTTCTTTTAACAGTCAGCTCTTTAAAGTTCCAGGTAGACTATTTATGCATGATTGTATGTTTGTATGTATGTATGTACGTATGTATGTATTGTCAGTTTATGTATTTATTATATTTTTTAGTCAGAAATGTCTTTTTGGGAAGTTCCATTTTCAGTAGAGTCCTGGGGACAGATACTCTGGCGAAAAACACACAATGATGATACAATAGAGTTTACAAGGCAAACATTAAATGACAATTCAGTAGGTTATAAAGCTATTTAGGATGTGTGATACAGTGAACTGATTCAAAATTAGCTGCTCAGAATAAATAACATAGGTGCTGTAGTTGACAGAGATAACCAGATGACAATACTATGCATTATTTACAGCCAGCATACAATGCTTATGCAATGTACAATGAGAGTGAAAAAAAGCTGTGCAAAGTGAGCTATCAGTCATCCAAAAAATGTACTTTCATCAGACACATCAGAGGTTACTGGAACTATTAAGAAAGTAATAGAGTCACCTTAAATCGGTAGGGATTAAAAGGACCATTACATAACACACTGATGTCTGATTTCCTCCCTGTAACTCTCTCTTCATAGGAAGGGGGCATGTCTGAAGAATTTGCATTAGGAATTATTCATGCTGCATATCAGGTAATAAACTTATTTTAGCCTTGGCAAGTATAAGACATGATTTACATGGCCATGTCCATTTAGATTTAACTTCTTTGGTGATTTACAAGTGAACTGCAGTTCACACAGAAATAAAGTTCAGCATCAACACTATTAAAGTCAAAAAGACTATGATTTTCAAGCCAGCAAACAAGATTAAAATATTTTGGACTTGCTGATCTAGCTAACTTTGGAAAAAATCACAAGGTACATATGTAGTTCAGGAGATATACTAAATACAATGAATATGCCTTTCGGCACTTTTTTTTTTTTTTTTTTGCTCTCAAAATCTTTAACTGCTCTGCTTCCTTTCTATTGTTGTATTTTGCTTTACCTCTCACTGTCTATATATGTCTATATATGTATAATGTCTTCTTGTCACCAGTGCTCTTCGGTTTTACCTCCTTCATGTTTTGTATGACTTTTATATTTTCTTCAACAGTTAACTCTAGCATTCCAGATAGTTGTGCACTGCACCACCCCAAGGACTACAGAAATGCATTTTTTAGCAGAATAAATACAGCAACCACCCTTGCAAAACATTTCAGACCTAACATATTAACTTAATGTAAGATGAATTTACTTGCTCATTCAGCTATCATCCTAGTCACACTCTGTTCAAAATGTTGAAAGTAAAAGTTTAAAGACTCTTTTCTGCTTGGCCTGTTCTTAATGGCCTGCCATTAGTTGTTCTACAGCATTTAAATTAAAGCTAGCCTCTGCTACTCCTCTGCACCTTAAGCCCCCATTCACTCTGTAGTTTCATAGTTTCATAGTTTAGTACTAGGCTATCTGCCCTGAGGCATTTGCAAGCCTAGCCCTAGAGATGTGGCTTTCGCCACCCCATGTAGTGGTACTAAGGTGTATAGAATAAATTTAGAATACTGTGCCTTTGTCTAGTAGTGACACTTTGAAGACCCCCTTACTTATTAAACTTAGTTTACTGTACCTCTGTTAAGTAGCGATACAGGGGTGACCCCCGGGGTAAACCTACGATCTCCCATCCACTCATCAAGATTTCTCTTGAAGAGAGTCAGTGAGGGGCTCTGCCTAACATGGACTGGGATTTTGTTCCAGAGTATGGGAAGCCTCTGAGTTATGACTCTGTCCCTCCAGCATGTTCTATTCATGTTTGTACTGAGGTTTAAATCTTTGGCTCTCGTGGTTCTTATGGATTTTGATTTTTTGAGGTGGAGCATGTCCATCAATTCCTGGTTGGACATGGCCTTGCATGTCAGGCACAGATCACCTCTGAGCAGGCGGTATACTACTGAATAGAGCTGGAGTTTCTTTAGCCTGGCAGCATATGACATATGTTGGAAACCCTTGATCCTCTTGGTGAGGTACTTCTGGGGTCTCTCCAGCTGTTGTAAGTGCTGGGTGAGGTACATACCAAATGGGGCATTGTACTCAATCATGGGCCTGATAAGGGAGGAGTACAGGGGCACGATGACCTCCTTTGATCTGGATGTGAACCCCTTCATGATAAGGTGGGCAAGGTAGAAAGTCTTTCTAACCACTTTGGCAACGTGGGTGTCAAATGAGAGGTCACTATCAACTTGGGTCCCCAGGTCTCTGATTACTTTTTTGGTACTCAGTGGGTTACTGCCTATGTGATAATTTGTGGGTATTTTGTTTTTCCCAAAGGGGATGACTATACATTTCTTGGCATTCAGTTTAAGGCCATGATTCCGGCACCAGTTGTCCGTTTCGGTGAGGCCTTTCTGTAGGATGTATGTGTCAGCTGGTGTATCGACTATGGCGCCTAGTTTGCAGTCATCTGCGAACTTTGTCAACCACAACCCTCCCATGTTTGCTTTCACATCTGAGAAGTAAATGCCGAACAAGAGGGGTCCCAGGACAGAGCCCTGTGGGACACCACTTGTGACTGGCTTTGAGTATGACATGACTCCCGCAATCTTGACTTTATGGGTTCTGTTGTTTAGCCAGTTTGCAACCCATCTTGTGACATATGGATTTACGTTTAAGCTGTTTAGCTTTTCTATGATCCCCGAGTGGGGTATTGTGTTGAAGGCTTTAGCCAAGTCCAGGTAGGCTGTATGGACTGCCTTGCCCTCATCAATGGCTCTAGTGACTGTTTTGAAAAAGTCAACCAGGTTCAAAAGGCAGGATCTGCCTTTTACAAAGCCGAACTGGGTGGGATCAAGTGTCTGTAGGTCCCCAATGTCGTTGTTTATGAGTTCCATAATAATTCTTTCCATAGCTTTGCAAACCAGGCTGGTCAAGCTTATGGGGCGGTAGTTCCCAGGGTCTGTAAGTGGAGCATCCCTTGTGGAGCGGTACCACTGTTGCTGTACGCAAGTGTTCAGGTACATATCCTGTAGTAAGGCTAAGGTTAAATAACATTTTTATATGCGGGTTTAGCTCCTCTTGGAGTTCACGTATCACACAGCCGGGGATACCATCAGGTCCCATAGATGCTATGTTTTATGCTTTGTTGAGGGCGGTTCTCACCTGGACATCAGAGATGACAGGGAGGTTACATTCAGCTGGGATGAGTATTTCTTCTTCTGGAGGTGAGGGAGGGGAGAAATTTGCACTGAACCTGTCTGCCAGAATGTTGGCAATATCTGTGGGTTCGGTAAATTTTTTGTCGTTGTGTACTAACTCTGAGCATATCTGAGTGTTTCCGCCCAGGTTTCTAACATAACTGAAGAATGCCTAGTGGTTATCTTTAGTGTCCTTGGCGATTTTTCTCTCAAAGTTGGCCTTGGATATTTTTATGAGAGAACGTAGCTTTCTATTAGTGCTGATCAGAGATGCCTTCCCTTTATGGGATTTTGCTCTGTCTTGCAGTAGCTTCCTTCTTTTGTTATACAATTTGTTTATGGCTGGGGTCCACCAGACAAGACGCTTTCCTTTCGTGGAGTGGGTCTTGGTTTTATTTGGGATTGCACGATCCATGCATTCTTGGAGATGTCCGTAGAAAGCATTTGTGTAGGATTCAGCATTGTGGGATGTGGTTTCCATTGGCCCTGAGGGCTTAAATGATACCATCTCAGTCTTGAGAAATGTAAAGTCGGCTTTTGAGAAGTTTCTCACTGTAGTCTTTTGTGCTGGGGGTGGAGGTGGTAAATGTATATCCAGGGTGATTAGTTTGTGGTCAGATCTCACCAGTGAGGGCAATACTTCTGGTGTGGAGCATTTTGTCCCCATGTTTGTGATGATCAGGTCTAGTATATTATCCCCCCTTGTGGGAGAGGTGACTAGCTGTTCCATTGCATTTGAGTTTATGAATTCCAGGAACCTTTGGGCTAGGGTGTTAGGGCTAGAATAGTGCACCCAGTCTATGTTAGGGTAGTTGAAGTCTCCCAATATGATGGTATTTGGTGAGACATTCATATCTTCCAATGTCTTCAGGAAGGCTGAGTGGGGTTCTTGAGATTGGGAAGGTGGTCTGTAACATGCAACCAGTTGTATAGCAGTTTTGCCTACGATTAGATGTACCTGGATGGTCTCCGATGCTTCATGAGTTGCCACTAAGACTATACAAGACACAGATGTCCACAGATTACAATCACTTTATCATTTACTTTTGTGTGAAAATGCTTTTGGCTTAACTGAAATTACGAATGCCACAATGTCAAATCTTGCAATAGCGAATGCAATACAGCATTCGCTGTTGTAATGTTTGACATTGTGATGCAGATCGCACTATAGTGGTGATCAGGAAATGTACCTTTTCCCTCAATGTAGTGCGATCTCGGAGTTTGTATATATAAGTAGGAGGCTTGGCCCCCCTGCAAAAATGTTCTTTACTGTACAACAGATGGTATTGCTGCTACTGGAAGTTGGGTGACTGTTCGAAATGTCGAATTCGACATTTGCAGTCACTATACTTGGAGATTTGTTTGTGGTCGGTATTTTATATTTTGGGGTTTAGGTTCGACATTACCACTATTCATTGTTGTTCATAACGGTTATATGATAGTAAACCAATACCCACTCACCCAAAAATGTTGCTCATGCATATTTCCTATCACTAATGTATTAGGCAATATAATGAGATGGAAACCTCAACCTTAATGTTATGATAGCACAAAAGGAGAGGAGAACTGAACCCACAGTGATCCTCGCTACAAAGGAGCTCAGTCTTAATTCCTGGGTCACTTATTCATGTATATGAAAGGATGCATGCAGAAACACACAGTAATAACATTTGACAGTGGTACTGCTACCTTTCCCTATGTCATTTATCACGGACATGACAGTGATTTATGAAATGTAATACTGTTTGGATGTGAACTATGCTACTCTTAGCATTAAAATCTGAACATTCCGAAGCAGCTATACTTATCCCAGTGGTCCCTTGGATACTCACATTTTCTCCTGTGTAGATGCCTTTTCACTGTAATGTCTTCAGGTGCTATGGCTAGAGAAAAACAGCATTGCATAATATCTTTGGATGGTATGCACTAGTAGGTTGCATGTGTAGCTGAGATAGGTCCTACTTACAATACATAGGTGGTGCTTCCCATTTTACTTCAGCCTCCCATCAGCCTGAGAGGTCAGGACTGCAATGCCTCATGTCAGTGGAATGGTGATGGCACTTTTCCCCTGTGTGTGAGTTGCCAGTGGCACAACTGACAGCCTCGGCTAAACCATTCCAGGCTTCAGTCTTATACTGAGACCTTGCATCATCCTCTAGCAGGAGCATTTGACTGTATTCCTTATGGATAACACAGAGACAATTTTTTGAGGCTGCTATATATTCTCTTTGCAATATAAAAGGTGCGCATCCTTCTCCTTCTCTAACCATGATGTTTCACTTTAAAGTATATCAGTGAAAAATAACACCCAAATCACGTTCCATCTGCTGTGCACAGGTGGGCTCCTTATTTGCATGCTGTGTGGTGGACTAGGATCATATAGGTGCATATTGTTATGGCTCACAATAAAGTGTAAATTATAGCAGTGCTGTGTCCTTGTGTATCCTGTTAAGAAATCAGACACTACAATGGCATCATTTGCAGATGGTTATATTTTGAAGTACAGATTCATCCTGGAGGCATGGTCTGGACTCTGCATGTATAGTGCTGTCCACAACAACCCAGGAGTGTGCACAACACTGAGAATACTTGAGCATCATCATTAGCTAAGAGCTCTTCATGCAATTTAGTAAAGCTCTAATCAGCATAATCATTGTACCCATGGCCTGGCAGACCATGCTCATCACATTACAGAAGAAACTGTAGAGCAGCTGAGTTTGGAAGCTAAGAATGATGAATAATTAAATATTTGATCAAGCACAGCTACAGCTCTACTTTTACAATGTAAGTGGTATTTATAAAGTCCATTTTTTAAAGAACTACTGTTTACTTGCCTACATTGCAAAAGATAGCTTTGTCAGTAAGTGAATGACTTCCACCCCTGTGCTCCCTTCTTCATCTGTGCAAATGATAATATCTATGCCTGGCCCTTTATATATTATCACTTGGTTTGCCTATGTCTTATGCACAGTGTGGCTAGGCTATGTAAGAGTATAAACAGCCTGGAGTTGGTTTGGCCTGCGTCATTTTACAGTAATGTATTTGCTTTACTGATGTTTGTTTTGTTCTGAAGCTATGTGCAAGCTGCTTCCTCTTTGCCAGTAGCATGGCATACTGCGCCCACCTCTATCTAGCATGATCATTCCCTACTGTTGGCTCCTCCACTGTATCCTCATCTGATATCACCTACACTGCCTGATAAGGTGAGGACTGCTGCTCCTGCAATTGTCCACCTTGCTGTAACTGCTTTCTAAGTAAAGTAATGGGTACTGAGTATTATCACAACCAGATTTCTACAATTGTCTAATTCCTAATGTTTTCACAAAGGGACTGTATGTTTAAATATAACTGGGTGTGTAAACTTCTAATCACCTTTGTATAGCTGTGCTTGTTAAACAGGACCAGGAGGAAGACATGGAAGCAGGAGTATGGCACCCGACTGCGAGAGGGACAACATTTGTCATCCATCACGTTTTTATAAAAGACAGACAGCATAGAACCTTCTGCTGTACTAAACTGACCACAAAAGCAGGGAAACTGCTATCCTCTATATGTTTGAAAGAGGATTCGGAAAGTCAAGCTCCTTCTTACCCTTTCTGTCATACTTACGTCTGTAAAAATTCCCATTGTGCTTTCCGAACACTTCCTGTAATGGCCATTGAACAGAAATATAACTTTGATTTTTATCATAGGTGCACCCCGCTCCACAGTTTGTCAGCACTTTCACAAGTGAAAAGTGCATACCTGCAGACAAAACATGTGCCTGAGACAGTTCAAACTGCAGATCATAGTCCTTACTAATGGCTAAAAAGTTAACATTACTTTCAGAAATGCCATACATTAAAATAGGACACAATCCAAATACAAGTGTAAAACCCTGAATATCACTGCCGACTCATAAAAAGGCAGAATACGGCCCTAACACATCCATTAGTATGATGAGGCCAACAGCTGTTACCAGGTTGGTACTTCATGTCATATTTTAATGTATGCCATTTCTGAAAGTAATGTTAACTTTTTGACCATTAGTCAGGACTATGATCATCAGTTTGAAGTGTTTCGGGCAGTTGTTTGTGTGCAGGTATGCACTTTTCGCACTCGTGAAAATCTGGTTACGATAATACAGATGATGAAATTGTACACACTGACAAGATTTTTGCACATGTGATAGGGTCATACTGCAGGACACCACCACACGAATCCACACAGTGAAAGTGTTACATTACCAACCTAAACACAAACTCAGTAATGATTCTTGCTTCTTGTTTGTGACTGGGCATAGTTTTACTTATGATCTGTTTGATTTTGCGGATGTCTTATGAGTTTCATATGCCAATATTCCAGGGCATATCCAGCATCACCAACCAGATGTCTTTGTGGAAATACACTCCTCCCAAACTGTTGATGCAGGTAATAGGTATGCCATATATGGGAGTCATGATAACAGCCTGGTTGGTCTGCACACATATTGTAGATGTTACCCTGTGCATTACAGGCAGATGGTGGGATGACATCCTTTGTGGTTCAAATACCTCCTAGTCAGTTCACCAAATGGGGGATCTTTATTTCAATGTCTGTTACATCACAGAAATCCCACATGGTATTTGCTCTCACCTCTGGGGTGGATAGGAACCACACATGCTCTCCATGCCATCAAAAACCTGATTGAGTATTCTCAAGGTAGATGCCTGAGATACCCTTACTGTGTTCCCAATAGGTCACTGAAAGGTCCCTATAGCTAATATATGAAAAGCCACATGTACCTTAGTATACACTGGGATAAATGCTCCATGACTCCCATAAAGCTGCAGATGAGGCTGGCACATTTCCTCAGTTTTTTGGTTGAGTCCCTATTTACATGTTACAAGTCTTTAATGGCTGGTGTTGTGGAGTCCATGAAATGTTAAGACATCAGATGACATCACACACTGAGAGGTCGAGGAGCAGTAATAAGACTCATTTTGTAGATCTACATTTATTAATGTTGCGGCATCCCATAGCATTATTTAGCAATTCCCTTACGCTGAACATTAGCATTCAGCTGAGTTCTAATGCACTGCAGGTGCAGCTCAGTTGTTTGCCATTTATGCATTTATGCATCACTCTCTCATCTTGTTTTGTTTCACTAGCATACACAAAGAGATAATTTTAGTAATGTTGCTCATTAGCATATATCATAACTGTCCACGTTGTTTGGCCTAGCCACATTGCAGAGCTTGTTTTTCTGAATTGCTCACACCCTGCCAGTGTGTAAATGTAGACTACATAAACCTAGTGATTCTCATTGCTGCTGTTATACCTGATGGTGTGTGACAGGTTGGGTATGGCATAATGGTTACAATTATTAAATCATAGGCTGGCAGTAGGTACAGTGGGTTAAGGCTGTGAGCTGTAGCCCCTGTGGTACAGGGTTTGATTCCATTAGCCCTCATTTGCTTACTGTGTAAACTTGAGCAAATAATTTAACCAGACAGTCCTTAGGAGCAACTGGGAATTTGGGCAAGGCACAACAAAGCTCCCAGGGACTGCAAGCCTAGCCACTGTGTATGACCTAGATAAGTCATAAGTAGCATTAAAGTAGAGATTTTGTTTTCTATGCAATATAAAAAGTGATATGTAATTTTCTACTGTGACTTAGTAAAAAAATAAAAAAGTTATATTCTGAATAAACACTAATAATCCTGAACACCTGAAGCTGTAATCACAGCCGGACTATATCATTTACTGTCTGAGCACTTATCAGTACTAACTCTTTAAATAAATTACTAAAAACCCAATCAGTTCAAAGTTGTTTTATTCTAGGAATCAAGTTGTTTGAGTAAACCAGATTTAAAATGCATTTTTAGATTTTAGACAATGATTTGCTATTTTTTTCTCAGTCTTAAAATTATTTGCATATTCCTAAAGAAACAAGTTATGTATGATGAAATTATACATTTAAATGTTTTTGCTTATTGGGCATCTTTAGATAATTAAGCCATCAGCGGGCCTTTGAATTTTGCTGTAAATAATATTTTAAAGGTATCACTCAAGTTGCATATGAATTTTCTTTAAGTTATCAAAAGCTACATTTTCATTTAACCACAGTATGCAGAACCATAATTTGAGTCTTGAGATAACATTGTACACCTCCATTTTAAGAAATGACAACCATATCTCTAACATCTCTATGCCTACCCTCACTTTCTCTATTTGCCCTTAATTACCACATTATCAGACAGAAAATATGCATGAGCACCATTCTGACTTCCCACACACATGAACATTCACATAAAGGTTTATTGAAAAGCATGTCATGCTTATAATCTTTGAACAATGTTAAGCCCAACTAATTAGCAAAGATGATTTCAATACCAAGATGTTTTAATTGACAATCAAACTTTACTTTTTATTATGTAGGCTTTCATCTTATGTTGTTTTAGAGTCCTGTTATACTATAATTAAGTGCCCATTCTTTTTTCCAATACAAATTTTTCAGATGTTATCTCTATGATATGATATGATATGATATGATATGATATGATATGATATGATATGATAGAGGTTCATAGGTAGGTACAAGGCTATTGGCCCTAGGGCCTATATAAGCCCAGCCAAATGGTACCCTCGCTTTTGCCACCCAAAAAAATTATTTTCCTGTGCCCCTGTCAAGCAGAGCCACAGAAGTGATTCCCCAGGGTGAATTTCCTATCTCCCATCCAATCATCAAGATTTTTCTTGAAGAATGCTAATGAGGAGCTTTGTTTGATATAGCTAGGTAGTTTGTTCCAGAGTATGGGAAGTCTCTGTGACAGGAATCTATCCCTCCAGCATGTTCTGTTTATTGTGGTGACAAGGTTTAGGTCCATAGAGCGTGTAGCTCGGAGGGATTGGGGTTTCTTTACGTGGAGCATGTCCAACAGCTCTGGGTTTGACATAGCTTTGTATGTTAGGCAGAGATAACATCTGAGTAGGCGATATGCGATAGAGTAAAGCTGGAGTTTTTTGAGACGGTCTGCAAAGAGCATCTGTTTGAGGCTGGTAATCCTCTTTGTGAGGTATTTCTGTGTCCTTTCCAGTTGTTGTAGATGTCTTGTGAGGTACATACCAAAAGGGGCGTTGTACTTTATAATGGGTCTAATGAGTGATGATTAGAGGGGAACAATGACCTCTTTTTTCCTGGATGAGAAATCTTTTGTGATGAGGTGTGCCATATAGAAGGATTTCCTGACTACTGTGGCGATGTGATTGTCAAAGGAGAGACTACTGTCCACCTGTGTGCCAAGGTCTCTTATCACACTTTTGGTGTTAAGTAGACTACTGCCTATGTGGTAGTTCATGGGTATAGAGTTTTTACAAAAAGGGATGACAATGCAATTTTGGCATTGAGCTTGAGGCCATGGCTTTGACACCAGGCATCTGTTTCAGTGAGGCCCTTTTGTAGGATGTCCACATCCTTAGAAGGTTTGATTATGGCTCCTAGTTTGGAGTCAACTGCAAAATCTGTTAGCCAAAGACCTTCTGTGTTAGCCTGTACTTCAGAGCAGTAGATACCAAACAGGAGAGGACCTAGGACTGAACCCTGTGGTACTCCACTTGTCACTGTTCTGAAGTTGGATTTAGAGACTGCTACTTTCACAGTGTGGATTCGGTCAGTGAGCCAGTTGGCAACCCATCTTGTGACATAGGAATTTATACCTAGTTTAGTGAGTTTGTCTATAATTCCAAAGTGGGGGATGGTGTCAAAAGCCTTGGCGAGATCTAGATAGGCTGTGTGTACCACCTTACCCTCATCTGCAGCTTTGGTGACCGCTTCAAAGAAGTCTATCAGGTTTAGGAGACATGATCTGCCTTTTACAAACCCAAATTGGGTAGGGTCCAGTTTGGAGATTACCAATGTCATTGTTTATAAGTTCCGTGATAATATGCTCTATAGCCTTGCAGACCAGGCTCATCAGGCTAATGGGGCAGTAGTTCCTGGGGACCGTGGTGGCTCCTCCTTTGTGGACTGGTATAACCATTGCTGTGCACCATTCAGTGGGCAAAAAGCCTGAGGTGAGTCTATGACTGAACAAGGTACTAAGATGGGGTGCCAGTTCATTCTGTAGTTCATGTAGAACGCAGCCTGGGATGTTGTCAGGTCCAATGGATGCTGTGTTCTTGGGGATTACAGGTACTTTGCATTCTTCCAGTATAGAGATGGGCCCTTTAGGGGATGAGAGAGGGGTAAAGTGAGCACTGAACCTATCTGCCAGGATGTTGGCAATATCAGTTGGTTCTGTACATTTAGTGCCATTGTGCTGTAACTCAGAGCAGATCTGAGTGTTGCCATTGAGATTCTTGACATAGCTATAGAATGCTTTGTGGTTGTCTTTAGAAACAGTGGCGATTTTGTTTTCATTACTAGTTTTGGAGGATTTTATGCAGGATCTCAGCTTCTTACTGAGGCTGACCACGGAGTTCTTCCAATCATGGGATTTTACTCTTTTTTTGCAGCAGTTTCTTTCTTCTGTTTTAGAGTTTGTTTATAGCAGGGGACCAGCAGATTGGCGTACTGTTTTTGGAGGATAGCATCTTGGTTCTGTTAGGGATTGCATGATCCATGCACTCGTGTAAGTGCTTATAAAGTGCAATTGTATAGGATTCAGCAGTCATATCTCTACTGTCCATCAGCATTGGTGTCGTGAAGTTTGCCACTTCTGTCTTAAGAAGCGTGAAGTTGGCTTTGAAGAAATTTTTCATGGTGGTTTCCCTAATGGGGATGGGGTTGAATGTGGATGTCTAGGGTGATTTGCTTGTGGTCGGATCTTACCAATGAGGAATTGACATCTGGTGTAGAACACCGGCTGCCCATGTTGGTAATGACCAGGTCTAGGATATTGCTGCGCCTGGTGGGGGTGTGGATAAGTTGATCCAAGGCATTAGAATTTATGAATTCCAGAAAATGTTGAGCACAAGAGTTGGTACATGTGTAGTTTTCCCAGTCAATGGTGGGGTAGTTGAATTCGCTCATTATTAGGGTGTTAGGTTGAACCCTAATATTTTCCAGTGTATCAAGAAATGAGGAGTGGGAATCCTGGGGCATGGTGGGGGATCTGTAGCAAGCTACAATTTGCATTGCGGTCTTGCCCAGAGTTAGTTGCACTTGGATAATCTCAGATGCATTATGCTGAGCAACTAGCCTGGAGGTGTGGATATCCTTAATGAATATTGACACGCATCTGCCTTTAGTGCTTCGGTCCAAGTTAGGTGGCCAAAAGGTGTGGTATGAATTACAGCCTGCTAATGCAGGGGTGCTCTCTGGAGCCTTGAACCAGGTCTCTGTCACTGCACAGATGTCGATGTTCTCCATTTTAAGGGTGCCTCGAGTGAGTGCATTTTGAGGTTTAAACTTCTAGCATTGAGTAGCATTAGGGGTGGCAAGAGCCTTAGCCAGTATCCGGAATCCCAAGGGCGACAGGTGCAGGCCATCTCTGGCAAAGCATCGCGGTTTGTCGATCATGTTACCCCATGCAGACAGATACTGGATCCCCTTAGAATGACACCAGGAGCTTAGCCAATTGTTGAAGTCAATTATTTTGTCCTTGTACTGTGGTATCATTCTGGGTGATGGCAGGATGCTACTCAGGGCTAGGGTCATACCTGCTTGGGCTACAAGATCATAAAGCTCCTCCATGTCTCTTTTCATGTAGTCCAGGGAGATACGTCTCAGGTCATTCACACCATGATATGTAATGATGTGATATAATGTCTGGTACATTAGTGGAGAAAAGGCTACTGAAGATATGGAGAAGAGTGAAAAAGGTGTATCCCATATAACTGAAGAAAAAAAGCATTTTAGCACAAGCATAAATGGACAATGGGAATATTCACAACTGTGGGCAGTACAGAGATATCAGACTCAAGTCATATGGCATGAAAGTGTTGGAAACAATGACTGATAAATGAATACAGAGAGTAAAAGAAAGCAAAATGGGAGTTGAGCAATTCAAGTATAGATCAGGATACAGTCAAACTGACCTAATGTTTACAGTGAGACAGACAGTGGCAGGGGATAAAAGAGATTAACTGGTTATTCATGGCCATGGAGGAAACATAAAGATGGTCCCAAGAAAGCTGACCATGGCAATCCTGTGTAGTCTGAAGTACTGGAACCAGTGGTAGAACTAGTGCAGAGTCTATATTCAAGGATCTAATTACACAAGTATGTACAGTGCTTGGATACTCAGAGGAATTCCCAGTAATAGTGAGTGTGCATCAGGTATAGATCCATTCCTGTTCATACTGGTGATGGACTACATCAGCAATCAGATCAGAGGTGACAGATCAACAAAACTTCTATATGCAAACAATGTGTCACTATAGGCAGACTTTAAACAGGCGCTTCAACAAATGATAGGTATTGTAATGTAACACTGAAGGAACATGGGATGAAACTGAGTGCAAACAATACAGTGGCCATAAAAGTAAATGGGGAAAGTACAGGGATCTGAAAATTGAGATAAAAGAAAATAGAGGAACAGTTTAACAGCTGTAAGTATCTGTGAGGTGTAGTTAAGTGGAAAGGAAATCTGAATGAGAAGGTCAAAGTTTGAATCAGAGTTGCTTTAGTCAACTGGCTGAAAGTGTCAGGGGTAGTGTGCAACTAAGGCATTCCAGAGTAGATGAAAAATGTGGTACACAAGACTATGACACTATGTCTAGTGCCTTTGTATGGTACAGAAAACATGGGCAGTGAAGGCATATCTGCTGAGGCAGCATCAGATGGTGAACATAAGTTGCTGAGATGGGTAGTAAGAAGAACAGTGGTGGACAGCAAAAACTGAGTAAATTAATCCCAAGTACAGAGAAAGTGAAAGACAACACATTACAATGGTTCAGTCACATGTGCAAGAAACAAAAGACAACTTGATAAAGCTGACTTGGGAGAGACGAAGAAGGCAAGACGAGATGAGGATGCCCAGCTGAAAGATGGATGTCCAGTGTGAGAGCAGATCTGTGACAGATGGCTATGGAACGTAGGAGAGACATACTGAGTCATTAGCGTTGTCAGCAGCTGATGCAGCACCCTGAACTCATGTAAAAATGAGGAACAATGATGTCTGATGATAGCAATGGATGACGATGATGATGTTCACAAATGTGAGGCACGGTATTCTTAAATTACCAGACTGAGTCCTAGCTATCAGCATACCTGGATGTTTTCCCTTTTTACGCTTGGTCACATTGTAGTTAAACAAAAGTGCTAAAGCATTTCTTATATTAACATTTCAAATGCTCTTTATTATACTGGTTTCAGTAAACAACTATAACCTCTCCTGTCACATGTCCTATCCAGTACCTATACTCACAATCCAATAAGTGTTGTCCCTGAAAGAGGACAACTCTTCCAAGGACGTCCATGACATCTTTATGTACTCTTCTTTGGGCAATCTATACTGTTCTAAAATCCTTCTTATTTCTTAATACAACCAGCCTCTTCACAAGCAACTGACACACTGCCCTTCCTACATCATCAACACTTTGCTGATGGCAAAAATTTCTCTTTCTTAATGGTCACTTGTACAAAGGAATTCCATCCTTCCTACATGGTCAATACCCTTCAGAGCCAAGTATCTTATTCTACAGTAGGATATACACAAGCGTATTTATTAATTCGAATATCCCTACAGACCCATCAATTTCTTAGGACAATATGAATTTTAGAGAGTGACATAAAATGAACTCTTGTATTTGTGGTTACTTTTGTCTTCTAAGGGCAAAGGGCTCATTCCCAGCCCTGGAAGAATCTTCGACCTTTCAGAACACTGAATTAGCCCTTAGGAACGTACAAGGTCTTACATGTTTTGAGCCTATGATATATATTTGAAAATGGCATGTAATAAAATATAAAAGAATAAATGCAAGCATAGGTTTATTTTTTCATGTAGACATTCATAAGTGCATGTCTGTGATGTTGTCAATTAAGTTTATTTGCAATATTATTGTTCAGGTGCTACTGTTTTTATTCTGTGTGATCATTTCATTATTTTTTTATTTAGAATATAATAGGATTAGAGATTAGTACTAGACTATCTGTATTTACAAGCCATTTTAAGCTTAGCCAAACTCCCTAACCCAATGTAAGAATCAATCCCTGTACCTTGTGTCTATAAAGTAAACACATTAACCATTATACCAACCCACAGACACAAAATGCATTAAATCTTCCCTGACCAGGAATCTAACCTGGGCTGTGGTGCTGAGAGTGCTGAATCCTTACCTCTAGTCCACTAGGGACTCCCCTAAGGGTTTTCCTATAACAGTTCATTTTGGATAACAATAGGCACCTCAGTATTTCTCACATATTATGGCCATGCATTCAATTTCTTTCTGTCTGTCTGTCACTGAAGGGACTATGAAAATAATGAGATGCTGACTCACTAAAAGACAAGTGGATTTCCAAGTCTGTTTGGTAAAAGAAATAAAAATGCACTAGAAGCGCCCCAAAGTTTAGCTAGCTAAAAACCTACAAATAGTGCACCAGGGGCACTTTTTGTTGGCCAGAACAATGGCATATCTCTAGAAATGAGTTAGATTAAACAAATGAGCTGAAGATGAAAAATAAACTTCATGTTATTCTCATAGAAAGATTGTTCCTTTATTTATAGACAAAACATCAAATGCCGATATGGTCTGTGAAACTGATTAAGAATAAACATTGGGTCTTGTATTTTTACAATCCATGAAACTTTCAAAGACATAACTACAGACAGATTTTTTTTTAAAAAAAAGACAAAAGAAAAATAAGTGGGAAATATCTCAGAATCCTGTATTGGCTGAAAATGTTAGAGTGTCTTAGGACGATATAGCTACCAATGGGGACATTGAAACTCTGGGTCTGTGTGATAGGCTGTTTTTGGAAAACTTATACTTCATGGGCCAATGGGAATGTAGTGTCCCAGGGCCTGCTGGATTGGTCATTTAGTAGTAGAGATTAATCAGTGGTGTAGAAGAAAAAGAGCGAAATGCGGCATATTCCTGATACTTAGTCCTAGGTTGCAATGGTAATCCAATAGGGGTATCGAATACGGAGGCTGGGAGAATAGCCATACTTTTGAAAACATTTGCATGGCATTAGTCATAAAATAATTGAACTTGTACTTTAAGTATTAAAATCTTTTCAGACTAATTGTTGAAATTAAAATAAAAAAAAAACTACTCTGAACATTAGTTCATGATGTCATCGTACATATAAAACCAACTTTTAACAAAATAAAATAACTTTTAAGGAAATAGTGATATAATCAGGTAGTTTCCAAGTTTTAAGGTCAAAATATAATGAAAAAAAGCAGGAAAGATTAACAAACAAAAAGAGAGCTATGTGGGACGCCACTATACCCTATTATTGGTGGAAAAATGAAATATTCATCTGTCATAGGTAGATGCAACAATCAAGAGGGGAGTGAATTCTAATTGTGCGCTATAGGTCACTTTTTGAACCAATTGAGATGGGAATCACTGGTTTAAGGCTTATTGTGCCTGCTTATTTGAACTATTTTTTTTTCTGAAATTGTTGCACTTTGTTTGCTGTAGCATAGACTAAATTCAGACTTGCTGAATCTAGTCCTTTTTGTATAACTTGAGCACTAAACCAGGTTATCTTTTGTTGGAGAGCATTCTCCTGCAACTTACTGGCAGGAGTGTGCAGTTAGAACTCATCTGATTGAAGAGTGATGGAACAGAGCTTTGTTTTAAGCTTTTATAATGGCTAATTTGTTTAAATCAGTTTGCTCTCATTTGCTACATAAGCACCGCATTTTGCTTGGGTTTGTACTTGTTGTAGGAAAGCTCCACGGAGTTTGGTTACCAGCTACTGCTCTGCTGTATTTATCTGATCAATCCAAGGCGTTTGCTGTTCTCTACAAAACTTAAGTAAAAATTTTCACTGTGTATTGCACTTTTGAACTGCATTTTTACCATATCACTGCTTATTTAAACATTTTTTTTCTGAAATTGTTGCGTTTGTTTGCTGTAGCATAGGCTAGATTCAGACCTGCTGAATCTAGTTCTGTTTGTATAACTTGAGCAATAAACCAGGCCATCTTTTGTTGGAGAAGGTTCCCCTGCACACTAGTTGCAGGAGTATGCAGTTAGAAGTCATATGAATGAAGATCACCTGATTGAAGGTTGCTGGAACAGGGCTCAGTTTTGAGCTTTTTTATTGGATAATTTGTTTAAATCAGTTTGCTCTTGTTTGCTACATAAGCACCTCATTTTCATGTTTTTTTCTTGTTTTAGCGAAGCTCCACAGAGTTTGACCACCAACTACTGTTCTGCTATATTTATCTGATCAATCCAAGGCATCTGCTAATCTCTGCAAAACTTAAGTAGAATTTTCACTGTATACTGAACTTTTGAGCTGCATTTTTACCATATCACTGCTTATTTGAACTATTTTTTTCTGACATTGTTACACTTTATGTGCTGTAGCATAGAATAGATTCAGACAGTTGGGCACCATTGATGGTTATAGATACAAACACTTTTGCCTTCAAATTTTCTCTTAGCACTCTGCTGGGGTTCCATTTATGAGTTATCACAATTGTCCCTCAGTGACAGTTGATACATTCAGCAAAGCCCCTGAGCAAAGGCGCCCGCAGGCAGGTGCAAGGGGGTGCACTTGCACCCCCCTGGAATCCGCTGACTAGTTAATCATTTAATTTAAAATATATATATTTTTTTAGGATGTTCTTCTTTAAGAAGAAAGAAGTCTAGTCGCGGGCGTACTGAAATCATCGCACGCAGTGCACATATTTTCAAGTTTGCGAGCGGGAACTGAAACGGACGGTTTAGAGGACTACTTGTGAGCGAGCAGTTCGGTTTAGAGGACTACTTGTGAGCGGGAACTGAAACGGAAGATGGGATTTCAGAAACGGACGGACGGAAGATGGGATTTCAGAAACAGACGGAAAATGGGATTTCAGAGTGAGTAATGTGTGTAAGATGGGATTTCAAAGTGAGTAATGTGTGTAAGATGGCATTTCAGAGTGGTGTGTGTGTGTGGATGGGATTTCAGAGTGGTGTGTGTATGTGGATGGGATTTCAGAGTGGTGTGTGCATGTGGATGGGATTTCAGAGTGGTGTGTGTGTGTGTGTGTGTGTGTGTGTGTGTGTGTGTGTGTGTGTGTGTGTGTGTGTGTGTATGGGATTTCAGAGTGGTGTGTGTGTATGGGATTTCAGAGTGGTGTGTGTGGGATTTCAGAGTGGTGTGTGTGTGGATTTCAGAGTGGTGTGTGTGTGTGTGTGTGTGATTTCAGAGTGGTGTGTGTGTGATTTCAGAGTGGTGTGTGTGTGTGGGATTTCAGAGTGGTGTGTGTGATTTCAGAGTGGTGTGTGTGTGGGATTTCAGAGTGCTGTGTGTGGGATTTCAGAGTGGTGTGTGTGTGGGATTTCAGAGTGGTGTGTGTGTGTGTGTGGGATTTCAGAGTGGTGTGTGTGTGTGTGTGTGGGATTTCAGAGTGGTGTCTGTGTGTGTGTGGGGGGGATTTCAGAGTGGTGTGTGGGGGATTTCAGAGTGGTGTGTGTGTGTGTGTGTGTGTGTGTGTGTGTGTGTGTGTGTGTGTGTGTGTGTGTGTGTGTGTAAAATGCCCCTGGTGCTACATGGTGTTGGGTAGAGAATAAGGCTTAACCCTGTACCTTGGGCCCAAGTGGCAAGAGCCTGAATTCCATACCCACCACCATTTGTAAAAATGTTCCAGGTTTTTCCCTCATACTTGTTCTGTTCCTCATAAAATCTGTGGTTTCTGTATTTGTGTCCTTGCAAAGCCAGTAGTGCATTGGGGCAGTGGTAGCATTGTTGCCTGACAGCTACATGTTCTCTGGTTTGATTCTTGGCTGGGGTGCCTTCCTTCTGTGTGGAATCTGTATGCCCTCCCTGTTTTTGTTTCCTCCCATCTTACAAAAACATGTCTGTCATTAGTGTTTCTCCCTGGGCCTCTGCTAAAAATTAGCTTTTGTTCCAAGTCGGACTTTCCTGGTTAAATGTTAAAAAAATGACACTCATTTGAATATCAGACTTCATATCCTTCAGAAAGTGCATGGTAACACAAAAGCTTTTATTCTAGCAATTTTCTAAGTGTATAAGATGGATATTTGAAATGTATCCCTATCTTTGGGACTGTATTCCCCCCGTTATTGGCTTCATCCAGGTTTTGTGCTAAGGTTGAGAGCTATGGTAAGAACTGAATTCACTGAATATGTTTGGGGGCTATATTGCTCCATTACTGGCTTTGCCCGGGTGTTTTCTGCTAAGAGGTTGAGAGCTGTGGTGAGAACTGAATTCACTGAATGTTTGGGGGTTGTATTCACCCATTATTGGCTTTGTTCAGGTATTCTGTGCCCATTATTGGCTTTGTTCAGGTGTTTTGTGCTAAGAGGTTGACAGCTGTGCTATGGTGAGAACTGAATTCACTAAATGGTAGCCATTTAAGTTTCAGTCTTCCTCTTTCACAAAACAGCTGATTTGGCATAGTGGTATGTTGCTCTGACTGTTTTGCACAGAGTCCCCTGTGTTCAAGACGTGGCAGTGAAATGTATGGCAGTAACACAGCATCTTATTCTAGCAACTTTCCAACATTATACAAGCAATGTTTAAAATGTGTCCCTGGTTTTTGGCCTTTTGTCCCCCCCCCAATAAATTTTGGCTTTTTCCAGATTTCTTGTGCTGCAAAGTTCAGAGATACAGCTGAGTGTCGAGTAGATTTTACAAGGAGCTGACAGCTGCAGGGGAGCAAAAGTTTAGTGCTGCTTATGTGTAGTCTGCTTGTATTGTTAATAGCACAACAGGTAGTGTACTTGCTTTTGATACTGAAGGCTGTGGATTCTACTCCCACAGTAGGTAGATGCATTGCTGCTACTGTACTGTGTTGTAAAGGGGGTGGATACTGCAGTCCTTTTTGGCAAAGATACCTAGTAACTAAGAACCTGTTATCAGTTTGCTATCCATTCCCTATTGCGGTATTACTAGCTTATCATGGTTTTAATGCATGCAACAAAGGCAATTTATTCTTCAAGGGCAACAGGCACTTTATTTGTAGATGAAACAATGACATATAAAGTTGTTTGCTAGCAGCGACCTCTTTATTAGTTACAGATTTCTTTAATGTGGATTTTACTACTTCAGAGATTGTGCATATTTACTGATACTGGTGGACTATAGAAGGTTGAGTAGACTTTTTATGATGGAAATGTTCTGAATTGGGCAGTTTTGTCATTGGTGTATGCATTTTGTTTCATTGTTTACTGGAAAAATGTTCAAAACAATACATTTAAAATGCCCTCTAACAACTGTACTGTATTGTACAAGGAATATAATGTAATACAGTCAGGAAGGTGTATCAAAGAGCATGTGTATGTTTCATGTTCAAGGGGCCTATGATTTTGAAGACAGCCCAGAGTTGATATTTACCTGCCACTGGCAAAATGTATTTTCTTTGAATGTGGGTTTTAATGCTTTTTCAATGTATGTGAGTTTCAAGGGCAGAGAAGTTTTAATGTTAAGTCTATTTTCATTGTGAGACTGCATTGCTTTGCTTAACAGATATCTATTAGGGTTTGTACTGTAAAATGCGAAATAAAACTTTCAAATGAAATCTAAATCATCGCAGAAGTAAAGCAGTATGCACATTACAGTTTTTATGGTAAATGGGGCAAAATAACCAAGGAATGGGACATTGGAATGGCTGCAGGGGGGAGGCTCCATTCGACCATGATTTTGTGAGGGGGGGAGGGTAGCAAACTCAGACAAGCCCCGGTTGAACTATACCTCTCAGTTGTCCATATTTTTGCAGAATGAATAGATATTTACTTCTTATTTTTGGTTTGTTCCTCATACAATGAAGTCACTAAATGACAGACATTGAGTTTCAGACGTCATAACCGTCAGAAAAATGCATGCTAATGCAAGACCTGTTCTATCAACTGTCTTAAGTTTATACAAGAGCAATTTTTAGTAGTGTTTGTATGTTCCCCCAATATATTTGGCTTTGTCCAGATTTCCTGCATTAAGAGGTTGAGAGGTATCTGCAAATCGCTTTGTAGAATTAGAAATATCCAAACCTCTCCATTGTCCCCAATTTTGGCTCAATGTTGCTCTCCCCTAATAATACTTCCTCAAAATGACAATTTTGGAAGAAAATGTGATTGACGTCTCCTAGAATAATGGTGTTGGCTTAATGCATAGGGACACCATGTTAGTTAGGAGATATGGACTGATGGGGTACATAGAGGGGACCTATAGTTAGGTATGACACAGTAAGGAGTTTTGTTAATGCTAAGTTGGATGCAGAGGAATTCGACGTCATTATCTCACCTAGCAAG
>NC_056729.1:370707553-370795053 GCF_019279795.1 Protopterus annectens | reverse complement strand
GGAATAATATGTTTTTTACTATGGAGGAGAGACTTACAATTATTAAAATGATAATATTCCCCAAGATTTTATACTTAATACAATCAATAATACTTCCACCTACAAAAATAATTATCAAGAAACTGAACACACTAATGTTAAATTTCTTATGGGCACCTAATAGACCTAGGATTGCATTAAAGAAACATACTAATAGCTGGTCTCAAGGGGTATTTCTTTTCCAGACTTTAATTTATATACTATCTCTTTTATTGTAAAAGTTATTACTTTATTAATAGATCAGTCATATGTCACAAAATGGAAAGATTATTGGGAGCTAATTAGTATACACTTCATGAAAATCTCCTTAACACATAAAAATATGATTGTAAATAACTCCATGTTATGGTTACTAAAGGAATTTTGTACTTCACCTATTACACCTAAACATATGGTTTGTTACCCATTAAATATTATTATTAGTTATCGTAACTTTATATTCATGCACCCTAAGTATAGGGAATGGAATTTTATTGTATTTCCTATAATGTATACTCAGGGTATGCTTTTGTCATCTACATCTGAAGGAACTCATTTAGCTATAGATAATGATCTAAAGTACTGGTATCAGTTGATATCTGATAATAAAGTTAAAAATCTAGATTTCTTAAAACAAGAATTTGATCTAAGAGAAACTTGCTGGTTAGAGGTTCAGACCTTTAGACAACATCTCATTAATAAAATAGATTTAATGTCTATAAATGTTAAAGAATCTATTCCAATACTGATTGATTACTTGATATTAAATTTACAACATAAAGTTTCTGATAAAGGTAAACTTTCATACATACATAAAGTTATCAGACAAGAAACTTTTTACAGTGTAGATTCATACTGGAATTATTTCACTTCTATTAATGGGGACCCACCAAATCAACAAGATAAACAATATATATTGGAATCTGCTTATAGAACTACGTCTTCCATTGTCTGGAGACTTTATACATGGAAATTTTACATAGATCTTTTATACACCTTTGATGATGAATAAAATAAATAATAAAGATAATCTATGTAAGAGATGTGATGTAGAAATTAATGCTGACTGGGCTCATATGTTTTATGACTGTATAAAATTGAAAGAATACTGGAAGTCAATTAATGAATTTTTGCAGGCTCTTTTTACAGATAATTTCATTATTTCTAAATCTCTTATATTATTCAACACACCTGTACCTCAAAGTGTTAAAAAGGTTAAGCTTCCCTTGTTATGGTCTATTCTAGCAGTGGCTAGGAAAATAATAACTAGAAATTGCAAGAATTTGATCTAAGAGAAACTTGCTGGTTAGAGGTTCAGACCTTTAGACATCTCATTAATAAAATAGATTTAATTTTGTCAATAATGTTCTATCTTTACTTTGTATAATTTTTAGTAGTTATCTTATAAGTACCTAATATTGCTTAATTTTGGAGCTTTTCTCCCCAGGACTCCATTGAAAACGGGTTCTTTTGGCCCAATGGACTATCCTGGTAAACCAACTGCAAATAAAATAATAAAATAAATAATAAATTGGATTTCAGATACACCTCCTTCGTTCAATGAATTTAAAAATGTTATGAATATAGTATGCAATATGGAAATAAACACAATTAGGACTAGAACAAATAGAAAAACATCTTATTTTATTGTATGGGATAATTTACAAAATTTGTTAAAAAAATTTTAATTTCAATAGCATGGTATTTTAGTTTAATTAATTGATCTGATTGTAGTGGATGTCTTTGTAAATACTTTAGTTGTTTTGTTGAATATTATAATACCTATTTTTAATTACTTGTATAAAATTGTTATGATATTTCTCTTATATGTTAAAACAATAAACCTGTTTTGAAAAAAAAAGAATAGGGACCTGTATGGATTTGATCCTTCAGACAAGGGTATTAAGAACAATCATTTCCCAGTATTTCAAAAGTTGCCACAGACAACAACATATATTAGTGAGGTTATAAAGAGTTTAGATGTAATGACAATGTGACATTGTATCAAGTCACATGGAAAGTGCAACAAAAAAAATTATGAAAGTTGTCCTTTCACATTTGCCACATGCCCCTCAACCCCTTAGGTTCATAGGGTCATAGGTAGGTACCAGGCTATCGGCCCAAGGGCCTAAGTAAGCCTAGCCAACAAGGTTCCCTGGCTTACCCCACCCAAGAAAGTAATTTTCCTGTGCCCCTTTTGAGCAGAGCCATAGAAGTGATCCCTGGGGTGTATTTCCTATTTCCCATCCACTCATCAAAATTTTTCTTGAAGAATGCTAATGAGGAACTTTCCTTAACATAGATGGGTAGCTTGTTCCAGAGTATGGGAAGTCTCTGGGACAGGAATCCATCCCTCCAGCATGTCCTGTTTATTGTGGTGACAAGCTTTAGGTTCCTGTAGCGTGTAGCTCAGAGGGATTGGGATTTCTTTAGGTGTAGCATGTCTAACAGCTCTGGGTTTGACATAGCTTTATATGTTAGGCAGAGATCACCTCAGAGTAGGCGATATGCTATGGAGTAAAGCTGGAGTCTTTTGAGGTGGTCAGTGTAGGACATCTGTTTGAGGCCAGTAATCCTCTTTGTGAGGTACTTCTGTGGCCTTTCCAGCTGCTGCAGATGTCTTGTGAGGTACATTCCAAAAGGGGCATTGTACTCTATAATGGATCTAATGAGTGTCGAGTAGATGGGAAAAATGACCTCATTTTTCCTGGATGATAACCCTTTTGTGATGAGGTGTGCCACGTAGAAGGATTTCCTGACTACTGTGGCGATGTGATTATCAAAGGAGAGGCTACTGTCTAACTGGGTCCCAAGGTCTCTTATCACACATTCGGCATTAAGCAAACAGCCGCCAATGTGGTAGTTCATGGGTACAGAGTTTTTACCAAAGGGGATGACAATGTACTTTTTGGCATTGAGTTTGAGGCTATGGCTCTGACACCAGGCATCTGTCTCAATGAGGCTCTTCTGTAGGAAGGCCACATCATTTGGGGACTTGACTATGGCTCCTAGTTTGCAGTCATCTGCAAACCTCATTAGCCAAAGGCCTTCTGTGTTAGCCTGTACTTCAGAGAAGTAGATACCAAACAGGAGAGGTCCCAGGACTGAACCCTGTGTTACTCCACTTGTCACTGGTTTGAAGTCAGATTTGGAGTCTGCAACTTTTACAGTGTGGGTTCTGTCAGTGAGCCAGTTGGCAACCTATCTTGTGATGTAGGGATTTATACATAGTTTAGTGAGTTTAGCTATAATTCCAGAATGGGGGGATGGTGTCGAATGCCTTGGCGAGGTCAAGATAGGCTGTGTAAACCACCTTACCCTCGTCTACGGCTTTGGTGACTGTCTCAAAGAAGTCGATCAGGTTCAGGAGGCATGATCTGCCTTTCACAAACACGAACTAGGTGGAGTCCAGAGTTTGCAGGTTACCAATGTCTTTGTTTATGAGTTCCATAATGATATGTTCCATGGCCTTACAGACCAGGCTCATAAGGCTAATAGGGTGATAGTTTCCAGCATCAGTGGTGGCTCCCCTTTATGGAGTGGGATAACTGTTGCTGTACACCATTCAGTGGGCACAAAGCCTGAAGTGATGCTATGATTGAACATGATGCTTAGGTGGGGAGCCAGTTCGTTCAGAAATTCATACAAAATGCAGCCTGGGGTGTTGTCCAGTCCCATGGATGCTGTGTTTTTGGCTTTAGATAGTGCAGCTTTTACCTGTATAGTTGTGATTACAGGGACTCTGCATTCTTCCTGTATAGATATGGGCCCTTTAAGGGGTGAGAGGGGGGGTAAAGTTAGCATTGAACCTATCTGCCAGGATGTTGGCAATATCAGTTCGTTCTGTAATTTTCATGCCGTTGTGCTGTAACTCAGAGCAGATCTGGCTGTTGCCATTGAGATTCTTGACATAGCTATAGAATGCTTTGTGGTTGTCCCTAGAATCAGTGGTGATTTTGTTTCCGTAGAAGCTTTGGAGGATCTTATAAGGGATCTCAGCTTCTTACTGAGGCTGACCAGGGAGCTCCTCCACTCATGGGATTTTACTCATTTTTGCAACAGTTTCTTCCTTCTATTGTAGTGTTTGTTTATGGCAAGGAACTACCAGATTGGCTTCATTTTTTGAAGGATAGCATCTTGGTTCTGTTTGGGATAGCATGATCCATGCACACGTGTAAGTGCTTATAGTGTGCATTTGTGTAGGATTCAACAGTCGTAACTGTATTGTCCATCTGCATGGGTGTCATGAAGTTCGCCACTTCTGTCTTAAGAAGCATGAAGTTGGCTTTGGAGAAATTTTTTACCATGCTTTCCTTAATGGGGGATGGGGACGGGATGTGGATATCGAGGGTGATTAGCTTATGGTCGGATCTGACCAACGAAGAGTTAACTTCAGGTGTGGAACACCGGTCACTCATATTGGTAATGACTAGGTCTAGGATATTGTTGCCCCTGGTGGAGGTGTGGATAAGTTGTTCCAGGGCATTGGAATTTATGAATTCCAGAAAGCGTTGAGTAAAGGAGTTGGTACATGAGTAGTTTTCCCAGTTAATGGTGTGGTAGTTGAAATCACCCATTATTACGGTGTTTGCTTGAACCCTAATATTTTCCAGTATATCAAGAAAAGAGGAGTGGAAATCCTGGGGCATGGTGGGGGACCTGTAGCAAGTTACAATTTGGATTGCAGTTTTGCCCAGGTTAGTTGTACTTGGATAACCTCGGATGCATCATGCTGAACAACTAGCTTGGGGGTGTGGATATCCTTAATGAATATGGACACACTTCCACCTTTGATGTTCTGGTCCAGGTTAGATGGCCAAAAAGTGTGGTATGAGTTATAGCCTGGTAATGCAGGAGTGCTCTTTGGAGCCTAGAACCAGGTCTCAGTTACTGCACGGATATCAATGTTCTCCATTTTAAGGAGTGCCTCGAGGGAGTGCATTTTGAAATTTAGACTTCTAACATTGAGAAGGATTACCCTCAGTTTTTGCTTGCCTGTTCCTGTCATGGTGGTGAATTTGTCATTTGAACTTTACCTAAAAAAGGCACTATAGGGGCTGCAAGAACATTAGCCAGTATCCAGAATCCCAGGGTGACAGGTGCAGGCCATCTCTGGCAAAACATCGTGGTCTGTCGACCATGTCGTCTCAGGCAGACAGATACTGGATCCCCTTAGACTGACACCAGAAGCTTAGCCAATTGTTGAAGTCAATCATTTTGTCCTTGTACTGCAGTATCATTCTGGGCAATGGTCATACCTGCCTGGGCTACAAGATCAGAGAGCTCTTCCATGTCTCTTTTCATGTTATCCAGGGAGGTGCATCTCAGGTCATTCACACTAACAGGAACACTGACAGAGTCATATTTGTACCTGTTGTGGAGTGGTGACCTGAGTGCGTGGGTTATGTGGTGGATCCTGGCACCTGACAGGCAGCTGATAGTAACCTTCTCCTTGTTTAGCCTGGTGAGTAGGACATCAGTGTGCCTGACTATAGTCACCTAGGACTAGTGTGTTGGGTACTTTTTTTGCCTTATGGGCTGTGGTTGAGTGGCACACTGAGTCTGTGGGCTATGTGTCATTTTGGTTGTATTGGTGGGGTGGAGGTTGCTTGCATTTCTGCTTTGGAAGCTATTGCTTGAGTAGATTATTATTGAGAGCCTTCGCAAATGTTTTTGTGTTTCTATGTGTGGATTTTGGTGTTGTAGGTTTAGTGGGACAATGTGATGAATGGGGTGTGGTACAAGTGTTTACCTTCTCCTCTTGACTGTCATGTTCAGTCTTGTTTGGAGAGAGCTTTACCTCCAGTTTGGCTAGATAAGTGCATCTCTCACAGGTTGTAGTGTTGGGTGGTAGGAGGAGAGGGTTGTCTGTGTACATGAGGCAATTGCTGCATTGCCCGAAGATGCCCAGATTCATCAGATAGACAGTAGAGAACACTGGGAGCTGACTGTTCGACATGCCCGAATAAAAAATGATTTTCTTCTAGACAGGTGAGGAAAGTGAGTACAAGAGCTGCACAAGAAATCTGGACAAAGCCTAAAATAATGGTGGGACAAAGGCCCAAACATATGGACAGATGTTAAATACAGCTCTTATAAATTTAGAAAGTTGCAAGAATAATGTGATTTGTGTTAGCATACATTTTCTGAAGGACATGAAGTCTGAGACTCAAATGTCTATCATTATTTTGTAACATTTATCCTCAGTGATTTGCCAGAAAACCACAGATTTTGTGAGGAACAAGCCAAAAATATGAGGCAAAAATCTGGACATTCTTTGAAAATCTGTACAGCTACGAGGTATGATATGACAGTGCTATTTGCTTTTTCCAAGTCTAGGAATTCCCAGTTGGACTCTTTCTTCATCTCTAGCTTCTTCTCAGCTATCTGTTTGACTGCAAACATTGGGCCAGATGTGCTGCATCAGGATCTGAATCCAATCTGCTCATCTCCCATCTTACTACTATGTGTACTCATTTATTACTCGCCCTCTCCAGACGTTTCATGGTGTGTGACAGGAGTTTGATACCACTGCATTGCCCACAGTTGTGAATCTCCCATTTGTTCTTGTGCACTGGCACATGTTTGTTCTCAAGTCATCTGGGAAACGTCTTTCACTCCATGCCTTTGAGTAACGTGAGAAGTCATTTCTCCCACATCTCACCCAACATCTTGATCATATCTGCTGTGACCTCATCTGAGCAGGCTGCTTTCCTTGCCTTCATTTTCCTTAGTGCTGTTCTTACTTCTTCTAGGGTGGGCTCCTCCTCATCATTTACTGTAGGCTGTGTCTGGGACAGTACAGCTTCTGTGGGGTTTTCTTTATTCAGAAGCTGATAGAAGTACTCCATCATCTGCCTTTGATGTGCTTCTGGACTGATGAGCAGGTTATTGCTGGCATCCCCTACAGACAACTTCCATTATCTTTCTGTCTGTACCTTGTGACCTGATTGAGTTTCTTTGTGTCATCTAACAAGTCAGTTCCAGAATCTGATAGACTGCCTCTGATGATTTGTTTTTTGCTATTGCAACTTCCCTCTTAACCTTTTTGTTAGCCAACTAGCATTCCTTCTTAGCCTGGTCCATATTTTTGGTTTCACGCTTTTTTCTGCATTCCTTCTTTCTTTTGATGACTTCTTGCACTTTGGTATTCCACCACAAGATTTCCTTATGTACTTTATCTCTGCTGTTCTTGAGGCATTGCCGTTCTTCTTCACTCCACCTTTTTCATCTTTTTCCTTAGCGAGCCCTTAATAATTCCTCAAACTCTTGTGCTTTCTCTCCATTCAGCTTCTATGTCTTCAGCCTGGTCTCTGTTTTTCTTACAACCTTCTCTGCCCACTGCTTGCAGCTGATTGTGACAACCAGTGATTTATGCTGCTGGCCAACTGTTTCACTGGGAATGACCTTGCAATCATTGGTCCTTATTAAAATAACACGTTTTAAAGGGAACCAAGGATGGATCATTGCAAACATGTTCTAAAGTGGTTGAATTATCTATAACTCAACTAAACCATAGACCTCAGAAATAAACATGGAAGTATTCTATGTGTGTGTGTGTGTGTGTGTGTGTGTGTGTGTGGGTGTGTGTGTGTGTATAGTTAAAGCTCTGACTGCTGCATTTTAACATTAAAAGCAACAGATGTGCAAACATTTCTAGTGGCCATGCACAAGCAGAATTTTGGCTATATGCTATGGCAGATCAATTTGTCCAGCCTAAGTTGCAGAAGTAGTAAAACTGGCGGAAGCTGCAGATGCCAGAGAAACAGACATAGTTGGAAGAGACACAAATTTAGATAATTTAACAAAAACATCCAGAGAGGCCCGTCTTTATTAGAAATATGGGTACAGCATGATACTGCTATTTTATTTTGAGATTATGTTGAAGCAAGTGGTTTTGGATTAAATCAGTCATAACCATCTCCAATCAGGTGAATGAATATGGAGTTATGATGTATGATGGAGTCATAACCATTTCCAATCGGCTAAATGAATATGGAGCTATGATGTATGATGGAGTCATAACCATCTCAAATCAGCTGAATGAATATGGAGCTATGATGTATGATGGAGTCATAACCATCTCAAATCAGCTGAAAGAATATGGAGCTATGATGTATGATGGAGTCATAACCATTTCCAATCAGCTGAATGAATATGGAGCTATGATGTATGATGGAGTCATAACCATCTCAAATCAGCTGAATGAATATTGAGCTATGATGTATGATGGAGTCGTAACCATTTCCAATCAGCTGAATGAATATGGAGCTATGATGTATGATGGAGTCATAACCATATCCAATCAGCTGAATGAATATGGAACTCTGATGTATGATGGAGTCCTAACCATTTCCAATCAGTTGAATGAATATGGAGCTATGATGTATGATGGAGCTGGTGATACTGCACTGGTGTTATCAGACTCTGTTAAAATAACCATTGCATTTTTGGTTTCATAGATTGTTGCTTTTGTTTGGAAGTCAACTACTCTCTTCAAGACTTGATGCATAGATGGATTGATCGTACAACTGAAGTAATACCATTCATTTTTGGAGCAATGATGTAATTAAAAATGTAACATCAGCCTGCAATTCCTACGGAAGAACCAAACATGAAGGGTTATTCTTAATCACCTCTAAGTGTATAATCAACTGGTATATAACAGCAGACAAAAGAATCACAGCAACGTTGTTGTTTACCATGTAAAATAATTCCAGGGAAATGCACTCTAAGCCATGCAGGATTACTGGCATATAGGGCCAGCAGATACCTTTTATCAAAATAATAATATTATTGTTATTATTAGTAATAATAATAATAATAATAATAATAATAATAATATCATCGCAATGCTTTTTATTATTTTAGGACATGTGGTGAGAAATAATAACGGTTTAAAAACTTTAAGTACCCCATATTAAGGTAGAAGTAAATATAACTATTGTCAGTGCAAGTACAGTGTATCCATATTGCAGAACTAACAATTTATGGATCATTGATACCTTGAATGTCAAGTGCACACACACACCCACACACACACACACACACACACACACACACACACACACACACACACACATATATATATATATATATATATATATATATATATATATATATATATATACACACAAGCAAAACAAATGAAAGATATTAGCTAGCTTACTGGGAGCAACAAGAACAAATACTACATTATTCAGTAGCACAGATATACAAGTTAACTTGTATAGGCTATGTTTTGGATGAGGTATTGCAATTACTTGATAATCATGATTTAAGACTTGATCAAAACACAGTAGATACCATCATAAGTCAGTTAATAATTGGGAGAGGGATGAACCATACTACTATACATATATATATATATATATATATATATATTTTTATATATATATATATATATATATATATATATATATATATGCATTAAATCACTGAAAATTTATCAAAGGAACTGAATCTGACATTGCACATTATAACTCAGATAGATGCCAGTCAGCAATATTTGCAATTTGCTCAAGCATAGGGAGCCAAAAGAACCTCCCATTAGCAAGTGGAATTAGAATTGCCCAAACCTGCCATCAAATAATATGCATGTTGTCATTTGACTATTTATCGACCTATGAGGGAGTTTCTCCAACTGTAAGCATACCGCAAATTTGGTAATTATTGATGGACACCACTGACTGGTTCAACTTTAAATCTGATTTCCTGAAGTTCCAGTTGTTGCATCAAGGTGCAGAGAATAGCCTCAATGTCAGTTATTTATGATGGTATGGAGAAAACCTCAGCCACACCTTCATAATGGAACTGGGTAATATGTATGGTATTACAGTGCAGTGGACTGTACTGATATCTATCAAATGCAAGTGTAATGATTTATCCTAGAGTGATGGAAGCATTACAGAAAGTGTTACATGTTTTCATTTGAATGTATGTTTGTTTGTTTGTTGATTTTTTTTAATACTAGATTATAGCCGAGTTAGTAGAAGAGTGGCCATTTCTGATAATAGGAGTATTCAACCACTGCATAAATTCCAGTGGCTGCCATTGGCTTATCCAGATATTAATTAATTTACCTAAAAAAAGATTGTTTTGCAACTACTAATTGCAGCTTTAAGAGGCTGCATGAAACTGTGATCAAAATTATAAAAAAACAGAGAAACCATTGTCAAAACTGTTAATGAAATAGAGTACTCTTGCATTTTCTACAGAATGTTTCACAGTTATACATGCATATTATGTCCAAACTCCCACATTGAGCATATTTTGTCTTAGGACATGTTTGTATTAAATATTCTTAAGACTTGCAATGAAAAAGTCTTTGTTTGTCCCTTATAATACATAAAGACCCTGTAACTAGAGATAGTAAGCATACTAGGAATGTGCACATACAGTTTGTTTGTGTCTTTCGGCTTTTACCGGTTAGGGGTCGCCACAGCGGAACTCCGGTCCGCTAATGATTGGTAGTTGATTTTTACGTGCCGAGTTGCCAGTCCTGATGCACAACCTTCAACGAAGGTACACTTACAGTGATGCAGACATTTTCAATATTGCCCAGATTTCCCTAGCACCTGTTCATATTTTATCGTCATCATAGTTTTTTGTGTCCAAGACAGAATGGCATAATGTAGAAAAGTGAGACTGAATCTGAGCTCCGGATCAGCAGTCCTAAATTGCAGAATAATATTTATTTTTGACTGTATATTTAAACCACAATGGTGTACTGTGGATAAGGAGTGCAAAGTTTCTTTGAGTAGCATTTAGCCAACAAGTACTTATGCAATGCAAATGCATATCACAAAATGTATCTTTACCAACATGTATAAAGGCCTGAATTTCTTTAGTAGTAAATCCAAAAGGAGAAAAAATATTGTTCCAAATTGCATCTCTTAATTTTTTCATTGTTTTCAGAAGATATTCATACTACAGGCAGTTTCCTTGAATGTTGTGAAAATGAAGAGTCAGTAGCAGAAGTAGATTTACGCACTTAAAAATATGTTCTTGGAAAAATACAATTCCCAGAAGCAGCAAGTTCTGTACTTGCAGATGGAGACAGTGCAGTGCAACTTGATCACCAGCTTGAACCATGACCTTTATCGCCTGACAAAGAAAGGAAGCCCTCCCTTTTTGCTACATATCGATCAACTTTAACTTAAACATGCAACTTTGCAAATAACAGGTTAATTTCCTTACGACCATGTAAGCAGTTTTTTATTAGATAATCCTCCTTTTTTCAAGTTCAGTAATTAGAACCATTGTTTGAGCTGAAATCTGTTGAGTACACTCCATTGTTTCCTGTGCTGTAATGTGAATTCCCTCCAGCGTGTCATTCACAAAAAGTGCAGAAAAGATTAGAAGTTCCCTGAAGCCCAGGCCTAATTTCCTGTAGTAGTATAAATGCCACCTCAGGTCACCCCTGAAAAGAGTCCACTAGCCTAGTGAGACTAACTCAGTCAATAAAGGATAAGCATATCAGCGGTGATGTCATTATAAAAGGGTGGCCAAACCATGGGACCTGGCAACTATAGACCCATTATTGTCACTAGCCTCACATGTAAAGTCATAGAATGCTTTATCTCAGACCCACTAATCGGGACGTTGAAAATATCATCATCCTGGACTTGCATCAATCTGGCTTTGCCAAAGGAAGATCATTCCCCTTTAACCTCATGAATGTCTTTGAAAACATCACCGCAGCAGTGGATAGTAGTTACGTAGAACATACAATGTATCTGGACCTGAATAGGGTATTTGACGCTATTCACCATGTAGGTATTTTTAACAAGCTTGTACATCTGATTATAAACCCTTATGTTTTATAATAGATAGCTAACTGGCTGCCTGACAGAAATAATACAGTTAGAGTGACAGGTGTTACTTTTAAAAAAAGAAAGGTTATCACTGGCGTATCACAAGCTCAGTATTGGGTGATGTCATATCTATGTCATATCTGACACCTAGTTGTCCAATCCTTAGGCCAATACACCTGCCCTATAGTTATCTGTGTTTGCAGAAATCTGCAAATTGGATGTTACTATTTGATCTTCCACTGACTCACAATTGCTTAAGAGTGGGTTAGACCATGTTAATAATTGATGTAAGAACAATAGTTTCAAATTAAACATGAAACAATGTAGTATAGTTAATTTTGGTAAACAAAACATTTCCACTTACCTTATAGGTGACACACACCTCCAGTCAGACACTGTCATAAGGGATCTATGCTTGCCTATTGATAATTCCTTATCTTCTAAACAGCATGCATCCACAGTACAGCAGAAAGCATTCTATCTGGCTCAGCTAATTTCATTAGGTATCTCCTGTATATCCAATGAAGACTGAATTCCCATTTACTGAATCTCATCATATCCATTATTGAATCAATGCCTCCTTTGGAATGTATTTGTCTAAGCAAAATGTCAGAGATTCATAGCTAAAAAGATCAAAGGCCTCCAACTTTCAGGTCAGACTGGCAGCCACATCTCTCTAATTAGTTTATTAAAACTCCTCCATGAGAATATGTGTTCAGACTTTCAAACCATGAAGGTTATGACCCTCTTTGAATTCCTATCTCTTTGCAGAACAAATTCTTCCTCAAATACCCAATTACAGGAATAAAACTTTCAACAATAGATAAATAGGACATGTTGGTATGATAGATTCATATTCCAATGCATCTCCAATCGTTACAGCAAACTTCTACTACATGTCAAACAAAGTAGCACCCTTGTAACCTTCAAGGTAAAATAAAATTGGATAGGCAGCCTCAATTTCTGTCCTGGCTGATTTTGTGTTGTCTTCCTTGAGGCTGGGAGGAAATCTGAACACAGATTATTGGCTAGGCTTGTAATAGTCTGCCAAGTGATTGCCAAGACCATACCTATGAACCTGGACATGTCCAACGAAAGTTCACTGCTTTTTGCTATGCAATTCCTTAAAGCAAGTAAGGCAGCCTCCTTCCACCTTGTTGTATGAAAAACAGAAGAGTCTTAAATACTTTTCCATACCTTGTTCCCTTCCTACTGTTAGCTATTTGTAATCCTAAAATTGTACCCTAGGCACACTCCTACCTGTCTCTAAGTTACAAGGCACAGTGTCCTGCCATTGTTCTTTTGGCTTCTGTCTGGACCTGTCTGCTGCTTATATTTCACTCCTAATTCCCTGTCTGTTTTTACAGGTATATTCTGAGTTTATCCTGTTCTATCTCTTTTAGCAAAATCTTAGTAATATTTGCAGTGCTGTCCTTTTATGTTTCTTACCGATACTATCTTCTCTATTTTCTTGTTAATACTCTCCATATATTCCTGTTAGCTTTTAACACTGCAAATGTTACTGCTGTTTCCTAGTCCATTAAAACATTTTAATTACCTTTTACTGATCCTGACTGATTGTTTCCATGCAGGAAATGGATTGATCCTGCTCCGCTTCACCAAGCTATGATCAGTTTTGATTCATTCCTCACCCTACCCCATTCCGACCCACCCCCCAACATAATTCCTTTATACTGGTCTTACCCCTTCCATCCCAAATTCTAACATATCATCAGTACCACTCACTCCTCCCACTTTCAACAACTTAACACGTATCTTAATAATAACTGCTCACATATCAGTCACCTCAACCTCAGAAGCTAAACATCTCCTCTATCTACCATTAAGCACTCTACAATTTCACTATCAGTGCCTTTACATAACTTATGCTTCTAATACCTCTGATATATATCAAATATAATTGTTACTGCTCTCTTTCATTTTATATCACATACGTCATTAAAGCTCCATAATTATAACTCAATCTTTCATTTAAGGTAGAAAAATTAACTGCACATTACAAGCATTATAATCCTAGTTACATAAAATTCAAGGAAATAATTTAACTCTAATTTTGTCTTAAAATAGAAAAGGTAACTACACTCTGCATTGCAGAATCACCCTTTCCTTATCCCCAACATATAGTTAGCAATGTAAAACACTTATTTATTTATATATGTTATTTATTTTAACATTTGTTGACATGTTAGTCAGACTGGGCAGGTGCCCCTTTTCAGCAGACACATGAGAAGAAAAGCTCCAGAATTAAATATACATGGTGTAGATAGAGAATTACCATGTTACATTACAATTGCTATCTATACACAAAGCAACACAGTAATTTATACATGTGAAGCAAAATGCTGGGAATATTTAGGCAATTTAAACATTCAGATAAGACACACAAGTAGCATAGATACATTCAATATAGAAGTATCACATTATGGCAAATAGTGAAAAGTGATGATATAATATCTTCATAGAATATATTAGAATATCAGAATCTAAAAAAAAGTCATAAGATCTATTTTGAGGAAATAGATGGATTTCTTCAAAAATGATAACACTGCTCATCTTTTATTTTGTTTTTCATTGCCCAGCACTCATACTCTGGCCTAAACTAAATCTGTTTTAATGATGAAACAGTTTCACATTAATCTCTTTTTCTCCAATAAATATACATGTATAGTACAATTCAGTACTTATCCACATCACAGTCTTTTCCAAACTTACTTATACTCTAACAAAGTGCTCAGTACAAACAAACTATTCTACTCTGTATTTACCTTAAGAAAGCTGTTATCCTTTCTTAAAGTATTCTGTCTTTTTCAAGTTGGTGATGTTGAGCATAAGCCAGTCTCTCATTCTCAGAAAAGCGCATTCTATAGATGTCATACAGAGCTTTCCATTTCCTACCCAAATGCCTGTAGATATAGTAATACATGGCCTTGTTTTCAGCAAAAAACACCCTCTGCAATTCAAACAGAATGGGAGATAGAGAAACCTGGTTAAAGACAGACTCATTTATACATACTGCAATGCAAAAAGATTAAACAATTTTCAGTGACAATAGACTGGCCACAAGACAAGTTGCAGGGATCATGCCGATGACAAAACACTCAGCTTCCTTATACCCCAAGCTTATTGTCAAGAGTAATTTCAGTTCAGGTGGCATCTGCTATTGGGTTCTGATCAAAATCTTTAGGAACATTTACAACCAAATTTGCACTGCTACCATTTATACCCCCCCCCACCTTCATCCTTCAACTTAATAAAATTGGTTCTCAATAACATATTGACAAACAAAGAAAATTCATCACAAATTAAGTCAATGGCTGGCTAAAACATGAAGTGATAATGGAATTCTAAACATCAGTTATTTAGAATAACTTCCTTCCTAAACCTAACTTATCTAGTGAATGAAGGTACTAGACTAAACACTCATATCAAAGTTAGCTTCAATTCTAGATGTCATCCTAACCAATATTCCTGACAAACTACAGACACCAAATATTCTACCTAACTGCATGACCGATAACATCCCTTTTCTCTCTACTTGAGCATTTAGAGCTTTCAAATTCCCTTCAGCCATCATCACCATACTTCATGAAATCCTACTGAATTTAGCCAGACTGATTGTAGCACTCATACCAGTATCCGCCAGTGTCCCAACCCAACCACAGCCCTATCAGCATTCTATAATCTGGCTTTACCATTCCAAGATAGGCTTTACCTCTTGAAAGAAAATAAGATGTCAAGGAAAGTCTTTCTACTAGCTCAATAAAGAGTTGATAATCTTATACAACTCAAAGACTTATCATGGAAAGAATGGCAACCTTAAGCAGACCAAATGTCTTCTTAACAACAAGATGAAATATATATCAAATTAGCCAAATCTGCATTCCTAGAACAGCAGCTAAGGCACTTTGTTCAGCCCAAATAATTTTGCCACTGCATAAAATCCATCTGTAATAAATGCATCTTTACTAAACAATCCCTCACATCCAAACTCCCCTTAGCTGTGATCAACAGTGTCATTAAAAAATGTCCAATTCCCCCATCTCACAATGCTTCACATTTCACCTACACTCCACCAGTAACACATTCGGTACTCCGACACAAACTAATACAATAACCCCTTTCTACTTCAAATCTGTTACCATTAAAATAACTGATAGAAAAGATCCATTACAATTACAATCCCTTCTTCTACTCTCTGTATCTGGAAATTCTCAGATTAGGCATCTCCATTTATAGTAGCAACGTACATTTATATATAACTTATCCTTTACTGCAAAGACTGTTTCCTTAAATTTTAAACATGCAGGGATTATACATCTGTGTAAGACACAGGGGTCAGTAGACCCCTCATATTTCCAGTCTATTTCCAACATTTGCCCGCTAGCAATCATACATAGAAAATAATTTATGAACAGACACCAGAATATCTTTCTAAATTTGATATACTGACTGTTAACACAGTTTCCTTCCAAACTGCAGTACCTTAACTGTGATATATATGCTCACTAATAAAATTTATAGCACCATAGATCAAAATCTGATACTGGTGCAATATTTTCTGATCTTAAAGGAGCCCTTGAAACAGGTAATCATGAGCAATTAATAAATAAGCTTACAGACTGAGCCTTCTTTCCAGAGGTTGTAAAATGGCTTCACAATTACGTATCCAGTTGACCCTACATGGTATATGGATTTTATGATTCCTCAGTAAATGGGAACATTTCTTGCAGATTCCCATGAGGGTATGTTTTTGGGCCACTTATTCTCATTATTTAGTAACAATCTCCCTTGAGACCTTCCACTACTTCACTTCACAATGTCATGCTAGTGAGGTGGTGTGTAACAGGCAGCAGAAATCAGCTCAAGAAATTCTGATTTTGAAGTTTATTGGATCTAGTTAGCTAATGGCAAATGTAGATACCAACAAGCCTACTACCATGGTGATTGTCACAGCTCAAAATATTAAATATGCCACTATTATTGTTATCACTAATCCCTGTTTAATATTTTGTCTACAACCTCCTCTCAATGATACTTAGGAATTGTACTAAGTCTTTCTGTCTGTTTTATTCTTCACATAAAGACCCAAGTTAACAAGGTATTAGGACAAGAAAAAGCATCCTATTCAATATCCAATCCCTCTCCAGAAGTTGGATGTTTCATAGCCACCAATGTACTCATTCCAAGGATCGAATATAGAATGCACCTTATTGTTACAACTCAGCTGCTAATAGCACATTGTTGCAAACCCCTTATAATAAAACAGTAGACATCAGTACCCTAGCTAACAAATAAGAACACCACTGTACTGCAAAAAAGAATGGTCAAAATTACAATTTCAGGAGGAAATGATCTACTGCGTAACATACCTACTTACAAGAATCATAAAACTGGTTGCTGTCCACCTTTCAAATAATCTGGAATCTTTAATAGGGATTGTAATTATATACTTAGAAATACAGATGGTACTCAGCTAACCAGACCCCCTTATAACACAGCCACTACTGTAAAAGCCTTCCGTAAAAATACATCTTCCAGCTGAAAAACTCTCAGAAAAAATAAATAAGTCAATGAATTTATTAGTTTCACTCCAAATTATAGCTAAAAACTGTCTGAAAAAGCAGCATGCCTGTAAGTGTTGTAGAGATGTGAGCCAGAAGGCACCTATAAGTTAATCAACAACTATTATTCCATCAGCTAGCTTACTTCTAATTTATGTGATATCATATTCACTTACATACTTCTTTGAAATTGAACTTTAAGATAATTTGATCAATTAGTAAAGAACTGTACCTATGTTAAATTCAAAACAATCTGTTCCTAAATGAAAATTCAAGACTGTGCTATGTCTACAACTACATTAATGCAAAGCATTTTCCCCAGGCCACAGCTGAAAATTGGCTTCATCACAAGTCGGACTTTTCCCAGTAAACAAATGTTAAATAAATAAATGCCAGTGTAAATGTCTATGCAAAGATCTAAATTCTGAAGTATGTTTAGTTGTTCTGTCTGGCCTCTCTGGCTAATGTCGTGACCAAAAAGTATCCTTGAAGTAGCTTACCTTATTACCTAACGAATGCTAAATAAATTAAAAAAACACATCTCTATCCTATAAGTATATAAATAAATAAATAATGAAACAAATACATAATTATTGCATATATAAATACATACTTGCATGTCACATAAATCATTTTCAAGAGTGATTATCATGGAAGCAATCAATGGAAATGATCAATAATGATATAGTAAACCTCTATACACTGGACCCAACCCAGTCTGGTTTCATTAAGAGCATGTCATGCCAACTCAACTTGGTGGACATCTTTGAGAAGGTCACCAAAACAATGGATGAGGGCAAAGTGGTTCACACTGCCTACTTTGACCTGGCGAAGGCATTTGACACAATACCCCTCTCGGGCATTTTTGACAAACTCAAAAGATTAGGTAGAAACCTGTATCTCACCCGGTGGATAGCAAACTGGCTCACAGACAGGACTCAGGAAGTTAGAACTCTGGAGTCCACCTCAACAAATAGGCCAGTCACAAGTGCCGTCCCTAAAGGATTGGTCCCTAGACCTCTGCTTTTTGGCATTTTCTTCTCTGAAGTCAAGACCAATGTCAATGGTCTCTGGCTGACTAAATTTGCAAATTATTGCAAATTAGGAGCTGTCATTGAATCCCACACCAACACAAATGTTCTCTAGGAAGGTCTGACACAGACAAACAAATAGTGTCAGAGCCATGGAGTAAAACAAAATGCCAAGAAATGCATAATACTATCCTTTGGAATTCATCCACCCCTAGAAACAATCATATTGACAACGTACCCCTTATAGTTGACCCAGTAGTCGGAGACTGAGGGACATACATAAACAAGTAATCTAGCCTTTGACCATCACATGTCTACAGTAGGGAGGAAATCATTACATGTTGTGCAACTTATAAACAAAGGTATGGCATCTAGATCCAAGGAATTCATTGTTCCACTGTATTTAGCATTTATCAGACCTATCATTGAGTACAATGTCCCCTTTAATATGTATTTAACCAGGCATATCTAACAACTAGAATGTCCACAGAGGTTCATCATGAAAAGAATACAGGGAGTAAGTAAAATGTCCTATGTAGACCCTCTCAAGGTCCTATACCTGTATTCTGTCTCCTTTCAGACTGTTGTGGGGAGGTCTATCCCTGGCATACAGGGCATTGTCATGCCCCACTAAGATGGACCTCCTGCATAAACACAAAATAAACAGCACCAGAATTACAAACTCTAAAGATTTAAACCTTGCCTGTGATATAAATAGAACCTGCTGGAGAGACAGGTGTGTATCTGAGATATTACACCGTCTCTGGAACAAGCTCCTCATTCATGTGTAGCAGAGATTTCCCTAACCCAATTCAAGTGTAACTTAGACAGTTGGAGTGAGAACAGGAAATTAATTCCTGGCTTGGCACCTATGTCTCTAATGGACACAGGCAACCTGTAAATGGTTCATCTCCCAGGCCCCTGCTTGCAAATGTTTCATCTCCCAAGCCCCTGTTTACACATATAAATGGTACCAGAACTTGTCAGAGATTTGGGATGTATGGCTATGCTTAAAACCTATAATAGCACCGTCTGATTTTTTTACTTTCTCCCTCTCCCCACATATGATAATCAGCTGCATCCAGTTTCTCTCCTTGTTCACTGGGTGACAGGACTAACCATTGCCTCCATGAGTTGAACTCAACCCCATGTTCAACACCATTGAGGAGGTCAACAATATTGCTGTGAGGGGTGCATCCTAACTCCTACTACCTCCACACATCAGCCTCTGCAAGCTCCATATTAGGTCTGATTTAGCAGGTACATTCATTCTTCTGTGCATGCATAACCTCCCAGTAAATGGTATACCTGACTACATCATGAAGCTTGTAAAACATACAACGTATTGCAGTGAACCTCATCTGACTCTTTCTGCCTGGATGGGCAAACTGAGATGGTTGAAAGTTTTTATACATGAAAAAATGTCAGAAAATTTAAAAGTAGAATTTTTGAACAGTTGACGGCTATTAGAAGGAAAGCCTCTTTAAATGCAAATTTTAGGCATTCTAACAAATGTGGGAATTTTGAAAGGTTTATGTTTGGTGTGTTAGATTACAGACCAGTTTAATAGTTTCATAGTTTCATAGTTTAGTACTAGGCTATCTGCCCTGGGGCATTTGTAAGCCTAGCCATAGTGATGTGGCTTTCGCCACCCCATGAAATGGTACAAAAATGTACAGAATAGATTTAGAATACTGTGCCTCTGTTTAGTAGTGACACAGTGAAGGTCCCCTTATATAATAGAATTAGTTTACTGTGCCCCTGTCTAGTAGTGACACAGAGGTGACCCCTGGGGTAAACTTACGATCTCCCATCCACTCATCAAGATTTCTCTTGAAGAGAGTTAGTGAGGGGCTCTGCCTAACATGAACTGGGATTCTGTTCCAGAGCATGGGAAGCCTCTGGGTTATGAATCTATCCCTCCAGCATGGCCTATTCATACTTGTGCCGAGGTTTAAGTCTTTAGCTCTCATGGTTCTGATGGATTTGGATATTTTGAGGTGGAGCATGTCCATCAGTTCCTGATTGGACATGGCCTTGTACGTCAGGCACAGATCACCTCTGAGCAGGCGGTATGCTACTGAATAGAGCTGGAGTTTCTTTAGTCTGGCAGAATAAGACATATGTTGGAGACCCTTGATCCTCTTGGTGAGGTACTTTTGTGGTCTCTCCAGCTGTTGCAAATGCCGGGTGAGGCACATACCAAATGGGGCATTGTACTCAATCATGGGTCTGATGAGGGAGGAGTATAGGGGTACAATGACATCCTTGGATTTGGATGTGAATCCCTTCATGATAAGGTGTGCAAGGTAGAATGTCTTTCTAACCACTTTGCCAACGTGGGTGTCAAATGAGAGGTCGCTGTTAACTTGGGTCCCTAGGTCTCTGATTACTTTTTCCGTACTCAGTGGGTTGCTGTCTATGTGATAATTTGTGGGTACTTTGTTTTTCCCAAAGGGAATGACTATACATTTTTTGGCATTTAGTTTAAGGCCATGACTCCGGCACCAGTTGTCCATTTCTGTGAGACCTTTTTGTAGGATGTATGTGTCCGCTGGTGTATTGACTATGGCGCCTAGTTTGCAGTCATCTGCGAACTTTGTCAGCCACAACCCTCCCATGTTTGCTTTAACATCTGAGAAATAAATGCCGAACAAGAGGGGTCCCAGGACAGATCCCTGTGGGACACCACTTGTGACTGGCTTTGAGTCTGACATTGCTCCAGTGATTTTAACTTTATGGGTTCTGTCCTTTAGCCAGTTTGCAACCCATCTAGTGGCATAAGGGTTTACATTTAAGCTGTTGAGCTTATCTATGATGCCTGAGTTGGGTGTTGTGTCGAAGGCCTTAGCCAAGTCCAGGTAGGCTGTATGGACTGCTTTGCCTTCATCAATGGCTCTAGGTACTGTTACAAAAAAGTCGACCAGGTTCAAAAGGCATGATCTGCCCTTTACAAAGCCGAACTGGGTGGGATCAAGTGTCTGTAGGTCCCCAATGTCTTTGTTTATGAGTTCCATAATGATTCTTTCCATAGCTTTGCAGACCAGACTGGTTAAGCTTATGGGGCGGTAGTTCCCAGGGTCTGCAGAGGTACCCCCTTTGTGGAGTGGGACCACTGTTGCTGTACGCCAGTGTTCAGGTACATATCCTGTAGTAAGGCTAAGGTTAAATAGCATTTTTATGTGCGGGTTTAGCTCCTCTTGGAGTTCACGTAGCATGCAACCCGGGATACCGTCAGGTCCCATTGATGCTGTGTTTTTAGCTTTGCTAAGGGCGGCTCTCACCTGGACATCTGAGATGACAGGGAGATTACATTCGGCTGGGATAAGTATTTCTTCTTTTGGGAGTGAGGGAGGGGAGAAATTTGCACTGAACCTGTCAGTCAGAATGTTGGCAATATCTGTGGGTTCAGTGTATTTTTTGTTGTTGTGAACTAACTCTGAGCATATCTGAGGGTTTCCTCCCAGGTTTCTAACATAGCTGAAGAAGGCTTTGTGGTTATCTTTAATGTCCTTAGCGATTTTTCTCTCAAAGTTGTCCTTGGATGTTTTTATGAGAGAATGTAGTTTTCTGCTAGTGTTGCTCAGAGATGTCTTTCCTTTATGGGATTTTGCTCTGTCGTGCAGTAGCTTCCTTCTTTTGTTATACAATTTGTTAATGGCTGAGGTCCACCAGACAGGACGCTTGCCTTTGGTGGAGAGGGTCTTGGATTTATTTGGGATTGCATGATCCATGCATTCTTGGAGATGTCCATAGAAAGCATTTGTGAAGGATTCAGCATTGTGGGATGTGGTATCCACTGGCCCAGTGGGCTTAAAGGATACCATCTCAGTTTTAAGAAGAGTGAAGTCTGCTTTTGAGAAGTTTTTCACTGTGGTCTTTTGTGCTGGGGTGGAGGTGGGATATGTATATCCAGGGTGATTAGTTTGTGGTCAGATCTCACTAGTGAGGGGTATACCTCCGGTGTGGAGCATTTTGTCCCCATGTTTGTGATGATCAGGTCTAGTATATTATCTCCCCTAGTGGAAGAGGTGACTAGTTGTTCCAGTGCATTTGAATTTATGAATTCCAGGAACCTTTGGGCTAGGGTGTTAGGGCTAGAATAATGTACCCAATCTATGTTAGGGTAGTTGAAGTCTCCCAGTATGATGGTATTTTGTGATACATTCATATCCTCCAATGTCTTCAGGAAGGCTGAGTGGGGTTCCTGAGATTGGGAGGGTGGTCTGTGACATGCTACCAGTTGTATAGCAGTTTTGCCTATGGTTAGTTGCACCTGTATGGTCTTCGATGCTTCATGTGTTGCTACTAACCTGGAGGTGTGGGTGTCCTTGATGAATATGGACACTCCCCCTCCCTTTGTGGTTCAGCCAGGTTTTGGGGCCGAAAAGCATGATACGAGGTATAGCCTGGTAGTGCTGGGGTGCTCTCAGGAGCCTTGAACCAGGTTTCAGTAACTGCACAGACATCGATGTTCTCCATACTGAGGAGTGCATCGAGTGCCTGCATCTTGAGATTTAGACTTCTGGCGTTGAGCAGCATTACCCTTAGTTTTTTTCCATTTTTGTTTTCTAAGGAGGTGGGTTTGTCTTTTGAGCCTTGCCTAAAAAAAGGCACTATGGGGGTGTCAAGAGCCTTAGCCAATATCCGGAAGCCCAGTGGTGACAGGTGCAAGCCATCCCTTGTGAAGCAGCATGGCTTGCCCAACATGTCATCCCAAGCAGACAGACATTGGATCCCCTTAGAATGACACCAGTACTTGAGCCAATTATTAAAGCTGATCATCTTGTCTTTGTATTGTGGCATCATTCTTGGTGAAGGCAAGATGCTGCTCAGGGTCAGGGTCATACCAGCCTGGGCTACATAATCAGAGAGCTTCTCTATGTCTCTTTTCATGTAGTCCAGGGAGGTACGTCTCAGGTCATTCACGCCAGCATGGACAATGACGGAGTCATATTTGTACTTGCTTTGGAGTGACCTGAGTGCGTGTGTTATGTGGCGGATCCTAGCTCCCGATAGGCAGCTCACAGTCACCTTCTCCTTGTTCAGCCTGGTAAGCTGGACATCAGTGTGACTGACTATAGAGTCACTTAATACTAGTGTATCAGGCATGGTGTTTGGCCTTAATGGCTGTGATTGATTGACACACTGATTTATTGAAGTATGTGTTGCATGTGTTTTGTTTTGAGGTGGTGGATTTTTGGATGTCTGCTTTGGGAGCCTCTGTTGTTTTGGTATGTATTTTATTAGAGCCTCCGAGTATGTCTTTGTGTTTTTATGTGTTTGGTTTGCAGTTGTGGTAGGTCTATGTGGGACTGGGTTTGTTGTGTGTGTGGTTACCATCTCCTCCTGTCTGGTCATGCCAGCCCTGAGTTGAGAGAGTTCAGCCTCCAGTTTGGCTATATAGTTGCATCTCTCACACGTATTTGTGTTTGTTGGGAGGAGGAGAGGGTTGTCTGTGTACATGAGACAATTGTAGCATTGTCTCAAGATACCCAGATTAACCAGCTGAACTGGAGAGGACGCCAGTAATCTACCACTCGACATGCTAGAACAGTATAAGAGAGTGCTGTGCCTTTAAGGGAAGTGGATATTCACAGGGGTGGTAGGTGGATGTAGTGCTTACTTTAGTATGAGAGTGCTTACTTAGTAGAGAAGTTTTGAGAACAAGTGCTAGGCTTATAATATAGCGAGTAATTTGATTATACTAAGAGTAGACCTTCCTTAAGGGAAAATTTGAAGAGCAGACTTAGCGGAGCCAGAAGAAGTTTAACCTTGTTTAACCGGCCCTGCACTATGCGCACAATGCGGATTTTAAACAGGGAACTTCAAAAGAGCTAGAAATGGTCCAAAACAACCAATTACTACAGCTCTTGTGCTGAGGTCACTTCCTACAGGGACAGGTAGGCTGCTCAAGGCTCCCCACTCCCACTGGTGAGCAAAGAAACTTCCTTCTATCCAAGTAAGGTAATGGACAACACAGGAACTACACCACAGCCCTGAATACAGCAAAGCCTGTAAACTGATCTAAACTAGTCGAGGAGAGGCGGGAAAACAAGGATTATTTTTTTGTTTTTTTTGTTTTTAGATAGAAAACACACAGAAAATGCAGAAACAGTAATAAATCAGTTACACAGGCTAGCACACTTTAGTGGGCAGCCTCAACAGTTAAATTAAACAAACAAACAAACAAACTTTCGACCAATTTCCACTAAAATGTAACTTTAAGTGCAGATATTAAATAATGCAGCAAACAGCTAAAAAAACAGTTTAAGCAGTAAGTGACAGGGCTAGAAGTAGAGATGATTGCTTCAGTTACAAAGAATATAATTGGCAAATTTTGCTTTATCATATGGGGGTAATGGTTTAGACACTAGCATTAGCTATAAATGTGTCTTAAAGATAAAAAAAAAAAAAAAATAGTTGCACATGATTTGCCATGTGACAAATTAATCCAGCATTTAAGGCTTTAGCTAAGGTAAATGAAGTATGATGTCTGGCGAAGGCTATGACAATTTCATGTGAGCGCAAAGATGAAAGCGCTTACTTCTTGTGTTTTTATTTGTGGAATTAAATCATCTTTGGGGCCATTCACTCTCTGTGACTTTTTTGGATTGATTGTAAAGTTGATATATATATATATATATATATATATATATATATATATATATATATATGTATAGATAAGTGTGGCTCTGTGTGCATGTGTGCGTGTGTGCATGTGTGTGTGCATATATATATATATATATATATATATATATATATATATACATATAGATATATATATATATATATACACATATATATATAGGTTTACTATCATTTTATTGAAGTGGAATCAGTCGAATCCACTTTGGGTGAAGTCTGTAACAAGAATGTTGACATTGTCGAGATCCAATATTTCCAAAGAACAAATCTTGCCCCTATCTCGGTCTATGTTAACTCTTGTTCTTAGGTAGAATTCGGAATGTATTTCAGGTATATCGGAATTTGGCAATGTAACATTTCACAGACATGGGTCAGTGATACAATCACTCGACTGAGTCCACTTCAAGAAAATGATAGTAAGCCATACATATATATAGAAGCATAGCTTTACAATGAATGTTCAATTCACTGAAAGTCAAATCACCGAAAACTCTTTTTGTAAAATTCTGTTTTTGTCAAATTACAATATTACAGTTCATTGAAAATAATAGAAGTATATATATATATATATATATATATATATATATATATATATATATATATATATATATAATATATAATAATATATATAATCCCAAAATCATGAAGACGACAATCCTGAGATGAGAATCATAAAAACAGGAAACACCAAACTACCGAACTTTGACCAGTACAAGTAAATACTCACAAACACTCATCATACCATTTAAAAACCACCTAGGCGGGGGGCTATGCCCTCAACACACCCCTAACTATATATATATATATATATATATATATATATATATATATATATATATATATATATATATATATATACCGACTCCAGCACTGCAATACCCCATGCTGGGCAAGTGTTACTTGTCCTGGTCAAATTTCGGCAGTTTGGTGTTTCCTGTTTTCATCTTGGGATATATACAGGGTTTCAATAAACTCTGTGCAGGCTTCACATGAAGCCTACATGGAGTTTCCGTGTTTGTGCAATGAGCAGCAGCTCTAATCATCATATTCACACACATATGAAAACAAGCAAGGTTTCATGGCCAGCAACAGTACTGCAAGCCAGGAAATCATTCAGAGCAACATAAGAACAGTAAGAAGAAGCATTTGAGTTTGCCTACAGGCAAACCTACTCCACTAGGTCGTGCAGACAGTCACATTGTGTGCCAGGGTTGAAAATACTGCAATAACATCAGTAACAACATAATGCAGAAAAGTGTATCTAGTGGAATGTACACTAAACCAATTATTTGCAGAATGAAATAATGGAAGGGGTAAATGGCTAGGGCAACTACAAGGAAAGGTGCACTGGGCAGGGAAAGTGTGCTGATGAAAATGTACACAGACGTGAATGATAGGAATGAATAAAGATGAAAAGCGCATGGTAAATTTGGAATTGTCCACAAGATTGGATATGTCAATGTATGCACACTTCCAAGACAAGTCAGTAACATAACATTATGCACATATGTAGACATCACAGTAAATACTTGTGTTTTCACTGCCTGAAGAAGTATATTATGATATAAACACACAATTGTATATACGTGACAGCTACATGAGGTTACATGCCAATGGAGGTGAATGGTTGTGATATAAACATCACTGACATGCTTGCTGGAGAGGACATTTAGCAAGGACGATATATACAATAGGGTATATTTACATAGTCTTAAGATCTCCTAAATGACTCGCTTGAATATGAGACGTGTCACCATAGCTCTCAACCAACCAGGGACATATAATAGACTACTGGAGAAATGTAGAAATAAATAGGCAAAATCAAAAATGCTCTTAAAGGATTACAACCATTAACCTGCAGCATTGACAGAATATGTGATTGTAACTTACTACTCATGTTCTGCACTAATAGCCATGTACAACTATAGTAACTGCCAGTATTCTAGAAGAGGAATTTGCCACCCCTTCCCCAAAAGTGACAATTTTTTGGAAGAGTTAAGAGGCACAGTGTTAAACCTGGAGTTGAACTCAAGGCAATCCTGGCCAGTTGAGAGGTTTGCATGACTCATAAGCTACAATCCCCCCCTGCAAGAATCAAACACATGCCGTCAATGTTGTCACTGAGCTGTATATTTGTCGGGTGCCACACAGAAAGGTGTATCACACATGCATCTAATAGAACACCTTGAAGGAAAGTCTGCACTGTGAAATCTTAATGGATATGCATCCATCAGAATAGTTCTGTATGGCCTACCAGATTTGCGGAAGCTCAGTGTGCCAAATGTGATACATTTGACTAAAACATCCCTGCCTAATGTAGGTTTCAGCTATACTGATAACAACACATACAAACAGTGCATTATTATGAGTCAATTCTGTACACACAGTAAGGTATTGCATGCATCGGCCACATATAAAAGCAATGGATTTATTGTCTGAAGTATCTGCAACAGATGTCTGAATTAAGATGTGGTCTATGATAATGAATGTTATAGCACTATGTGAGACTGATGGCAATGCATCAACTGTGCCCATGTGCACAGAAACTACAGCAGTGTAAAGTCAAGTGTCAATGATCGAGGAAGCTGTCATTGTAATACTGTACACATACCAAACAATACATGGAGCCCACTCTATAAGTACATGTCAAACCTCAACACATGTGCCACAAGATCACTACCTCTCAACATTGCCAGTGAAAATGTTATACTGCCATGAAATCCTAACATAACTCCATGTGTGTTTGTGTAAATTATCAGATGGTAATACTGATGTGATTTAGTGGTATCTCAGTAGCACAGTAGAGTCACACTATAGCTGTACCCATGTGTCAGTTGCACTTAAAGCTGTACATTGCTTCCAGATAAAACCTTGGGTATGAATCTGATGGGACACAGTGTAACTGTTAACACAGCTGTTCAACTCTACCTATTTTACATCATTACATCAGTTGTACAGCATATACCTATATGTTTATCAGTGGAATTGTGTGAGTAAGGGTGCTAACACAATAAATGGACACATTAAAACTGAGGTGGATGTGGCTCATCCAGAATATTTAATGACACAAATGCTGACAGTCACACAGTGCTGCTGGGGAACACCTGTATAATCCTTGTGAGTAGCAACACAATAGTGCATACAATGAATTCACTAAGGTTGCAAATGAATCGTAAGATGTCATATGTTTGTGTATATAACAGCATCACAATATGTTGATGAACCCAGGCATATGTGCCCATGTAATCGCTATGACGAAATATTGCTGTATGATAGATAACATTTCTAGATGATAGATATACACATGCGCATCTGTGCCATCTTGCAACTGTCACTGTGATGGCTGAATGAGAATGTGGATATACTCCACTATCAGAACAAATGCCTTAGTAATGCAACAATATACATAGCATCATCCCATGTCCCCAGTCCTCATGAGGCATATTACTACAGTTGTTATGGAAGGAACATATAACCAAATGACAGTAGAAAGGATGTTATGTGGACAGAGGTAACAAGGGGAAGTTGGATTCATGGGCCTATGTAAAAGCTTCTCTTGAGTGGGAATCAAATGAGAAGAGACACAAAACATTACACAATGACTATAATATACCACCAACCCGCACATCAGTTGAGTAAGGTCAGATTCAACCACCATACCTATCTAGGTATACAAGGTGTATTCCACACAACACAAGACTAGTGAGACCTCAGATGTCTGAGTTTAACACTGTCAGATTGCATCCTATAGAAAAAAAAACATCAGTGCATGATGAGAAGAAGATATTGAGAGGAGTGTCTGACATAACTGTGGACTAACATTATGGTGTAAAAATGTCTCCAATCTGATAGCTGAATGAAGACCCCACCCCCCCACACACACACAAGCACACACACACTCAAATTAACTGCTGTGAGATTAGAACCCCTACCTATCTAGTTACACAAGCTAGAGAACACAGTACTTAATGATAGACCCACAACAGAAGTATATCTTTAATAGTGTCAGAGAGCACGTTATAGAGTATGACATCTTCAGTGGATCCTAAAAAGAAGATGTTGGGGGGGCTGTATGTAATTGCTGTGGAGTCATGTGACAGTGTAAAAGTATCTTCTGAATGCTACTTGACTGAGGACAACAGGCGCTGGACTCATGGTAGTCTGATTATGCACACACCCATTCAGACCCTGACACACGCAAGCTGGCTCCTGTGAGATTAGATCCCCTATCTATCTAGTTACACAAGCTAGAAAACACAGTACTTAATGTTTGAGCCAATGCAGAAGTCTAATTTTAACACTTTCAGAATGCACTTAATAGAGGATGACATCATTAGAGTGTTGCAGGTAACATAAACTGTTAAGAGACCCATGTGCAAAGCCAGGATTTCTAATGTGATTGTGTGAGCACAATTTGCTAAATTATTTATAGAGTCCTAGGTTCATAGGAGTTTACTATGCTAACAATCAGAAGGGTGTTTTTAAGCCTAGCCACACATCCCAAATCTCTGAGAAGTTCTGGTAACTTTGATAAGTGTAAGCAGGGGCTTGGGAGGTGAAATATTTACAAGCAGTGGCCTGGGAGATTAACAATTTATAGGCTGCCTGTATCCATTACAGACAGAGGTGCCAAACTAAGGATGAATTTCCTTTTCTCTATCCAATTGTTCAAGTTACACTTGAATTAGGTTAGGGAAGAACTCTGCTTCACATGAATGTGTAGTCTGTTCCAGAGAATTAGTAGTCTCCGAGATACATACCTGTCCATTCAGCAGGTACTGTATATATCACAGGCAAAGTTTAAGCCTTTAGAACACGTAATTATAGTGCTGTTTGTTTTGTGGATATGCAGTAGGTCCATCAGAGTGGTATCTGACAATGCCTTGTATGCCAGGCACATATCTCCCCTCAAAAGCTGTAGGAGACAGAATATAGGGATAGGGCCTTGAGGTGGTCTGCATAGGACATATTACTTACACGCTGTATTCTTTTAGTGAATAACCTCTGTGTATGTTCCAATTGTTGGATATGCCTGTTTAGGTACATACCAAAGGGGGCATTGTACTCAATGATAGTTCTGATGAATGTCAAATGCAGTGAAACAATGACTTCCTTGGACTTAGATGCCATACCTTTGTTTATAAGTTGCGCAACATAGAATGATTTCCTCACCACTCTAGACAACTGATGATCAAAGGCTAGATTACTATCTATGTGTGTCCCTAAGTCCCTGACTACTGGGTCAACTGTAAGTGGTGTATTGTCAATATGATAGTTACCAGGAATGGATGACTTCCCAAAGAATACTATGATGAATTTCTTGGCATTTACTTTTAGTCCATGGCTCTGACACCAGTTGTTTGTCTGTGTCAGCCCCCCATAGAGTATTTGTGTCAGTGTGAGATTTAATGACAGCTCCTAATTTGCAATCATCTGCAAATTTAGTCAGCCAGAGACAATTGACATTGACCTTGACATTTAAGAAGTAAATGCCAAAAAGGAAAGGTCCAAGGACTGATCCCTGAGGGACTCCATTTGTGACTGGCCTCCTTGTAGAGGTGAACTCTTCAATTCTAACTTCCTGCCTCCTGTCTGTGAGCCAGTTGGCTATCCACCGGGTGACGTGATACCTATCCTCTTGAGTTTGTCAACAATGCCCGAGTAGGGAATTAAGTCAAATGTCTTGGCCAGGTCAAAGTAGGCAGTATGAACAATTTTGCCATCATCCATTGCTTTGGTGACCATCTCAAAGACTTCCTCCATGATCTGCCCTTGATGATTCCAAACTGGGTAGGGTCCAGTGTCTGGAGATTTATTCTATCTCCATTGATCATCTCCATGATCATTTTTTCCATGACTTTACATATAAGGGTCTATATTATGTGATTGAATGCTAAGATGATCAAACACCTTAACATCGACCTTGTAATATCGAAAGCAAAAAACAGCAAATGGACAATTAAGCTCAGGGAATGATTTGCCTTGGCCAGTCACTGCATTTTGCTGTTTTCTCCACTGTGGAGCAATCTCGGATTTGGTATATTCATTTGGGGGGGTGGGAGCAGAGCCCCCCACGTTGGGGAGTATGGGGGTGAAGCCCCCCACTTTGTTTGGCTGTAAAGTTAATTTATTTTTTGTGGATAACGGTAACATTTCCCGGCGGCATTCGCTGTTTTGCAGTTCTATATTAAGTGGTCGATATTGAGGTGTTCAATCACCTTAGCATTTGATCACCTAATATAGACCCTACATATAAGACTAGCGAGACTTATAGTTCTGTAGTTTTCAGGGTCTTTAAGATGGCCCACCTTTATGCAGAGGGATGACTGTTGCCTTTCTCCATTCATGAGGCATGAAGCCAGTTTGGAGGCTACAGTTCAATATTAATTCCAGAGGCCCTGATAGGTCACATTTCATGGTATTTAGAAGGCATCCTGAAATATTGTCTGGGCCCATTGATGCAGTGTTCTTGGTCTTAGAGAGAGCATTAAGGACCTGATCCCTAGTGATAGTAGGGTGAGTTATATTTGATGATATTTCCTGAGGGAAGATTGTGGGGGAGAGAAGAGCAAAGTTGGAGCTAAATTTATCAGCCAGAAGGTTTGCTATATCTTCTGGCTCAGTATAAGTGGCTCCAGTTACAATGAGCTCTGCACTCAATTGTGTATTGTCCTTGAGGTTGTGGACATAGCTAAATAATGCTTTGTGGTTGTCCTTGGCCTGGGAGGCCAAACTCACCTCAAATTTGTTTTTGGTAGACTTTATTTGTCCTCTGAGTTGTTTGCTTAGCTTGATGGGAGTGTTTTTATCCTGCTGGGTGCTGCACCTACTAATTTTTACCATGATTTTCTTCCTCCTGTTATACAGACAATTGATTTTGTGATTCCACCAGGGTGGAATTAGAGAAGTGTGCTTGCAAGATTATATAAATTGTTATTTACTAATATAATGTTAAATTGTTCACTTTTTTCTTAAGTGGTGAAGTGTGTTTGGGCACAGGTATGCAATGAGCATATGGAAAAGGTGCTAGTGAATACATATTACTTGTGTAAGTACTTATTTTGACCCCATTCACTAAAAATATCAACAGTGGGAGTCCAAGCCTGCTTTACCTCTGCTGTCGCTTTTTTCCCATAATATTTTCACTTTGAGCCACAGAGACAGGCACCTAATAGGAGGAATATCTGCAGTCATTTCCATCCATGGTGCTGACTGCTGAGCAATGCTGCTAAACATGTTTGTGCTCTATAAGGTGTCTGAAATTCTATTTTTCACTTTATCCTTAAGCAATGATCCTTGCTTGTGCTATGCCATGTACTGCACATGTGATAAAGACAAACATTAAAAAAAGATAAAAAGGGAAACAAAGGTTTTAAAAAATTACATAGCTCTGGAGATGAACCATCAGACTATTACCCTTACACAGCACAATTGCAGTGGGTTATCTCTCTTTGCCACAGACACAGTTTTGCCATATTAATCAAGCAAAAAAAATCCCATTTCATACCCAGTACTAAACCGTTCAGACAGTTGGGCATTCTCAGTTGATTGATTGTATATGTGTAAATAACATATTTAGTGGAATGAGTGACCACACAATATTTATGAACTGGTTTGCTAAACTGTAGGTCTGCTTTCTCTTTTATTCTGAGAATCCTTTCCTTATCTCTGCTTTACTATCAGACATGTAATCTCTAGTGCATATCCTCTCATTTTTTCAGGTGTGATACAAATACCTGACAGTGAGCAACAATTTTCAGCAAAGGCAGGAAACTGTGGTGTTATGCCAAAGAAGTGTACATGTAGGGTGTTTGGTTTTGTTTAAAGCCGACTGCAGTTAGCTCCTCACTTTATAAGTGCATTCTCACTGACACACCCACTTCAGAGATAGGAGTCTGTGCATAAGTGTGTTTTGCTCCAGTCAAAGTATTCATTCATAATTGCAAGTCATTAGCACTTAAAAATGTAGAGGGTATATACTATGTTGACATCTTCTACACAAAGTCAAAAGTTTAGTATTCAGCAATTTTAATGAGTTTACACTTCATCTGCACCTGCAGACTGCTCAAAAGGCTGAATCTACACTAAAAGGTAACCATGTAGCTAGGGAACTAGAAGGGGTGGACACTTCTTTTCAGTCATGCGTATTGCTCCACTTGTGAGAATGGAGGTATAAGCTGACTGTTTGGACTGCATTTTGTAGTTATTTTAGTTTTATGGGGCAGGTTGTATGATAAATTGCATATGTATATACTACAGATGTCAATCACATCAGGTATCGATGGCATTGCTGTACAACTCACACATATTCTACTAGGGAACATTTGCAAGTACCAACTACGCAGTTATCTGCCATTCATTCATGTTCTTACACATTTATTTTTTTATTACTTGTTCCACAGTTATATTAATAGTCTTTCAGTTACAACTGTTGTCATTCAGGGCTGACTTTGTCTAATGCTAGCAGTACACAGCGATTACTTGCAGAAGTAAAGGTTGTGAGCATTACCTGGCATCAGCTGTATTGTATTTATGTACATAGGTTGAAAGGTGCACCCCTTAGGTTGTCAGCATGTGAACTATCAATTGACTCTTGGCAAGTACAAGAGCATACTATTCATGCCTATGTCTACATTCACCAATGGCAGGTGGGGGATTCCCTTTGACTCCTCACCTGCATGTGAATATGGTGACCCTACCAATCATGGCGGAATGTGTATTGCTAACCCTTGGTGTTCCCGATGCAGCTGTTTTCACAGGATGATATTGTGTAGGATAGCACAGGCTGTAATACTTTTGGCACAAGTACTGGGATCGTAGTGCAGGCCTGCCCCACGATGTGTCTAGGCTTTGAAACTGTGACTTCAGCAGTTTTTTGTTTGAGTGTGTACCTCATTATAATGTTGCTCATTGGGTGTGTGTGCATTTCTGAAGGCTGTCATCAGATATGGTTCCAATGCATGCTACGCATCCCTTAAGAAATGGCCATGTGGGACATTACCCCTAGAAAACCTCCGGTTGAGCTGTGAAGTGTACCAGATATGGAGTCGTGGTAAATGCTGGATTTGCTAGCACACACATTCAGGATGATTCCGCTAGTATTACACATAACCTGGGAGTTAAGGGAATGGAAACCCTTTCTCTTGATATAGACTTTTTCCTGTTCCTCACTTGGTGATTTGATCTCAATGTGGGTGTAGTCTATCACACCCAGGACCTCAGGGAAGTGTGCTACAGGGCAGAGCTCCTGCATAGTTCTAGCTCTGTTGTCAGTGTAGGGGGGAATATATATAGTCACTGGCATGAATAGGACAGCACTCAAGAATTGCTGTAGAATCCTGGATGCCGATGCTTGTGACACCCCAGAATGTACCCTGTGGATCTCTGAAAGGTTCATGTAGCTAAAGTTACAAGTCACATGCATACCTTGGTCTCCACAGGTATCATTCCCCTTGGTTTTTCTTTGGTCTTAGGTGAGGAATATAGAGGTTGCAGATTTCATGGAATGTTTCTATCCTCCCAGTGGTGCTCTATTTCCACTTCAGGCAGCCCATGAAAAGCTAACTGGGGTGTAAATACCCTCCTCTTCCTTGCCTGAGGTCTAACAGCAGCAGCAGCATAGACTTGGGCCTGTTGAACATACACATGCAGAAGAGCAGCAACAGCCCCTAACATTCTTTCTTTCTTGTGTATTTTCTGTGTCTATCCTTCAAAAGGTTTTTGAGTACAGGGCAGAAGGCTACACAGAACAAGCACAATTCATTTACAGCTTGCTGAATAGCTCTGCCATGTTGGATTAGTTGATTAGCATGTGATTCAGCTGCTAATGCAGTAATTAGAATGCCATGATGTTTACCTGGTTTGCATGGATCTACACTTCATGTAGAGCCATTTACTGAATACAAACCAGCGCTCTATCATGTGTTCTTTGTACTATTATGCAAACACAGCATGAAGGAATAATGTAGAGTTTGTTGAATCCAGCCCATAGTATGTAGTGGTGAAGTTTTTTGACATAAAAATTATTGATGAAGTGTGTTTTCAAGACTGTGTGACTTGGTAATAACTACCATAATGCTGTACCCCAGATCTGTAGAAGTTTGCATTTGTGTGCCAACACTGTTTCACTTTGAATCATGTTTTTTTTTTTTAGTTTTTTCCATGGTTGTGTGTCTGCAGAGTTAATATATATAATTGGGGGTGCAGAGACAAAGTAGGGCTTACCCCCTGCAAAACAGGCTTTGTATGGTATTTTTGTTGTGTAGAATGTTTTCAATGAATTGTAATTCAACAAAAAGAGTTTTAGATGATTTGACTTTCAAGAAATTGAGCATTCCATGAAAAGCTATGTTTCCATACACACACACACATCTATATATATATATATATATATATATATATATATATATATATATATATATATATATATAATATATATATATATATATATATATATATATATATATATATATATATACACACACACACACACACACACACACACACACATATATATATATATGTATATATATATATATATATATATATATATATATATATATATATATATATATATATAGAGAGAGAGAGAGAGAGAGATCCAGATAGATAGATATATGGGTTTACCTGATATTGCCGAAATCCCACTTCATCAAACTTTATAAAAATAACACAACTTTGCTGAAAACTTACTTTAACAAACACCTAGATCACTGCAATTTTACTTTGGGAAACAAACCACTTGGCTACCATGACATAATAAACAAACAGAAGCAAATCTAGCCCACCCAAGTGGGGGCTTTCTCCCCCACACGCACCCATGTGGGGTGCAACCCCCCCACACCCCCACAACTAAATATACCAACTCCGAGATAGCACTTTAGTGGGAAAAAGCAAAGTTCACCATGGCAGCCAAGTGGTCCATTTCCTAGAGTGAAATTGCAGTGATCTGGGTGTGTGTTAAACTAAGGTTTCAGCAAAGTCGTCATATCTTTCTAAAATTCGATGAAGTGGGATTCTGGTAATATCAGGTAGACCCATATATAAAGTGAACAGATTGTAAAAATGACTGCATGTATGAATGAATTGTCAAATGCGAAATGCACAAAAGACTTAATTGTCATTTCTATAGTATATGAAAGACTGTGCAGGAAAATGAATGCCAACTGAACATGATACAATGGTAAATGAGGGCTTAGAGTATGGGTTAGGTAAGGGAATAGAGTGATTGTTTTGTACATTTGGCGTTGAGCATGTTGTGTGCCATTTTGTCTTGTTTGATAGCACTTTTAGGGAAAAGATTTTTTGTAACATAACAGGGTGGGTTAGGGGCAATGGTGAGGTTAGCATCTGATCTATGGTTAGCACACGTGCACTGTGGTGCAGGAGGGTGAAGCTCCTACCATCATACTCATGTGTGATAACTCTAACCCAAACCCTAACCCCATGCTGAACCTAACCCAATATGTTCCATTATTAAAACCCCTTGCCTAACAGTACCACTACTTAGACATCAGGTGATCTTGGCGTTGTAACTGATGTTTAATGATGTAAGACTTTATAACCGTGAAAGAAGTGTTCAATATTTTCAGATACACTCTTTGTGATGCATCAGGTATTTGCGATTTTGGTGTAGCAACAAGGAGAGTGCATATCAGTTATGGAATAATTAATTGTGTGTATGTGTGTGTATTTCTGTGTATGTAGGCATGTATCTATCTATCCATCTTTCTAGCTATCTGTTTGTCTATCTGCTATTTCCCACTCTTTGTCAGTATCTAGCTATGCACTTGTTTTTTTGTGTGTGTGTGTTGGGGGGGGGGGTGGTGAAGCACATCCTGTAAAGATGTTGAGGCACACAGGACATAAGATAGTCAGACCATGGTTCAAGTCCCATATTATTGGGGAAGGTGGGATAATGGTTAAGGTATTTACCTCACAGATACAAGTTACATGATTTGCGTCTATGAAACTATGACGTTTAGACAGGGATGTATTTTATGTTTTTATATTAGATTAGCCAGTCAGATCAAGGATCAAAATCTTGTGAAATTTGAGGAAACCGGAGTACATAGGCAAAACCCATGCAGACAATGAGAGATTACACATACCCCACACAATGACCAGAAGTCAATATTGAATCATGAACTGTAAAACTGCATGGCAGAGATTGTATCAGCTGTGACTGTCTTGCTATGTTTTAATGTTATCAATCAAATTTATCATATTTAACAATATTAATTTATTAATCTGCCATATACTACTTACAGTACCTTACAATGCTAATTTTCAGGAAACAGAGAAATATGATTGATTATTTTGTTTTTCTTACTGTAGTAAAATATGCATTACCAATGGGAGGATGCAATGATAATCTAATTGTACCATGCCTCAGTAAACGCCATAAACCATAACTGCACATCTTTGTTGTACTCTACATGAAAATGCAGTATTTGATTTAAAGCAGTTGTTTTAGGCTTACCTTCCTTTCTTGATATATATGACATAATACTATATTTCTATGTCTGTAAAGATCACAACGCATTTGAGATTCGCTAAAAATCAAAAGATATGTTACTTTTCACTTTTCCTTCCCATGTCTTGCCCTGCTGTATATAATAGCTTTCTCTAACACTTTACAGCTTATTCCATAACTGCCTTTCAAAGCTAGTATCACTTTCAGTTTCATCTGTCATGAAGGCAGTAAAGCAGAAGGTTAAAATATGTCCTAATAATTCCTTTACAACATGAAAGAAAATGATTTTCTATTGCAATAAAAGAAACTGCATTTTGTTCAGTGCACCTCACACTAGTGACCAGTTAATAAACTAAGCTTCAGAATGACACTAAATTACATTTTAGGTCTGTAGACTGCAACAGTAACTATGATAGCAATGAACACAAAGGGCTGGATTCCTGGAAGGTATTTGCAGATAAAGTAGCATGCCAAAGGAAGACTTCAGCGTACCTGCTGCAGACGTGATTTCAGAAGACACGTTGAAGGCAGTATGAGTACTTGACTATTCAGCATAGAATAATCACAGATTCCACACATGGCAGTCTAATTCCAAAACACATCATATGCCCACAATGCAACGAAGTGCAACAGACTACCATTACATCTCTGTTTCTGAAATCCTCTGGGTATGCTTTATGGACCCCAAGGAATTAAAGCTCACCAAAATCCATAGCAAAAGAACAACAAATACATAAAAAATGCAACCTGCTGTTAATGAACTGCAACAGGCTGCAGCGATACAAGCCATAAATGATGTTGTGGCTGTGTACCCTAGAAGGTAGCCAGCTAGAGTCTGGACATACCCAGAGGTGCACTGCAATACACACCTGAGAAGGCAGCACAGATGATGACAGTGTGTACCATACTACAGAGCATGTTACGTGGAGCACATGGTGGTCTTCCAGCTGCAGGTGTAAGTGAACTACTCCAAGAACCAGATATGTCTAAAGAGGACATAGCACAGGTATCAGTGGAGGAGCAGGAGGATGTAGGTGATAGAAGACATAGCCATAGGCAACATACCACTAGTGCAGGGCCACTCAATGCAGCAGTGTCTGACCTACACCTTTGAGTCATGACAAGCCACTAGTACATGAGTATACAGATTAAACATCGATGTTCAGGTGTTGCCCCACCACAGCAGCACAGACTGGATCTAATGGCAATTACCCACTAGATGTACACACTGAGAATCAGATATAACACCATCACCATAATATATGAACATATGCAAATGTGTCACATCAGAGATCATCATCTCTGGCCACAACTGACACAGGTATGCATACAGACATACAGACTCAGATTATTGTATCACTGTACGGAAACAATAATGGACACACATCAGTGGTACACATCCTTATCTCTGCAACATAATAGCATGAGAAAAGAGAAAACACACAGGGCATAATGCAGAACGTTTGATAGTCACAGAAGAATATATCACAGTAAAGTGTTACTTCAAAAATATGAGCCGGCCATGCTTATGACACTGTTGGATACACTATGATGCAGTCTAGGTTAATCTCACTGATGTTTTATACCATGGCCCACTCTGCCCCAAACATTTACAGAAACATGTTACCCTGGTTTCTCCACAGAGGTGATTGATGTGGTGACAACACCATGTTGAGATGAAGGAACATAACTGCAAATTGAATGTCTTGTTGTGACTGGTGGAACCACAGCAGATGGGCCAGCAGTTGGACTCTGTGCAAGTTGGACCATAGACACTAATGCAGAATGGCCAGTGGTGGTTCTGTGGACAGGTGGCCTGCCTGTCCCATGTTGTATGCTGCTGAGCACAGTCAGGGAACACAAAATCTTGCTTGTACTATGACATTGTTGCAGTATCATAGACGCCAAGGTTTCTCCCAACCATTCCATAATTAGCAGATTCTCATTTTGAGTAGCCAGTGCAGCCATTATCTGACAGTGTCTGTGCTCTTGTCCTTCATGCATCACACATAGCTGGTGTGCCACACAATACTTGGCATGTGCAAGTGCACTGATTTCTGACAGATGCTGTTGGTGTGATGGGTCTATATTACCTAATTAAAATGGCTAAACATCGAATGCAATTTCATTGACCACTAAACATCGAACTACCATTTATGCAAATGGCCAATTCTGTGATTTTTTTTTCCTAGGGAAAGAATAACTTGCTGTCGTTGTGAATTTGACCTCTTCCCCTCGATGTTGGAATTGGTATATTTAGTTAGGAGGGGTGTGTGGAGCACAGCCCCCCACATTGGGTGGTGTGGTGGGGAACCCTCCACTTTGCAGTGTTTGAAGTGGTGTGTCGTTTCTGGTTCGTCAAGTGATTTTTTTTTCCCTAGGAAAAAAATGGCTGAATTGGACGTTCGCATAAATGGCAGTTCGGTGTTTAGTGGTCGATGAAATAGCATTCAGTGTTTAGCCATTTTGATTAGGCAATATTGACCCACTGTGACCATTCATTTGCCTGCAGGAAGAGGCAGACACTCATTGATACCTGGCCATACACAACATCTGCTCACCGACATCTACCACAATTCCCTGTTTTGAGTTGTTCTGAGGAACTGCCATCAATAGCAGTCTCATTTGGGGTCTGTCATTTAATGGCCACACCCTGGTCAACATCCAATGTGCCATCATCCTCTAAATGAATAGACAAATTACCACCACATCTGAGGCTACAGCTGCAACAACATCGCTGTCAAGCTCTTGGATGGACTTTCCCAACCAGTCAAGGTTTCTGTGTGTCAGGGACCATAATATCATGCTGACACATCTTTGAAGCCACATCATGATCGCTGGATGGGCTGATGGACAATACAGATAGCTGAAGTGCTTCAAGATACAAAGACACAGATCAGGACAATGTGCTTACATCACATGATAGATAACATCGAAGACATATGACATATCTCACTGTAATGTTTTAAATAATAATGACTTTGCATGAGGTCTACAGTATGTTTGTTTCATAGAATCCACATACATGGGGTATGTAATTTGGTTACAAGGCCAACATACATGACATATGTGAGGACTACATAAAAACATACACACACACACACACACACACACACACACACACACACACACACACACACACACACACACACACACACACACACACACACACACACACACACACACACACACACACACACACACACACACACCTGACAACAACTAGTGGGAAGATGACGCTGTTAAAGAAGAGTGAAATTCAACTATTGTATGGAAGAAACAAACAAAGAAATAGCATTAGTGATCACATAATTTCCACCATTAATCAGGTGAATACAGTTAAAACATTCAGAAGGTTTGACAAACACGTACCACTCGTACGTGCACTTGATGAGGTCGATGCAGACTGGCCCAGGAATAGGAAGAAGAACACAGTATTAAGGGAGAATAGCAACAGTATTAACAGCAATGACAGGTATGAGACATAGTTATTACCATACCACTGACAGACTCCCACTGTGGACTGACTGTGGTTTGTACTGTGGACCCTGCACTAGGAAAGTAAAGAGAAAGACAGCGCAGTCATGTATTTAGCAAAAACAATACTGACAGCAACACATATACAACACAGAAATAGGGGCTACAGATCTTCACATGATGGACATTGTACTTGTTCACCAGATGGGCCTGTGTTGAAAAATGTTGACATCAATGCCATGTATCACATGTATGCTATGACAATTTTGCTGTAAAATACCTGGTCTGTCTGATCTTGAACCTACATGGCTTGGGCCCCCAATGGATGTAACTACAGTACAATGTTAGGGAAAGAACAATATGATAGTAAACATCGGTGCCATGAAATAACGCAATGCTAGGGAATGGACATGTTAACAGTATGGAGACACTCACCTGCTATTCCCTAGTTTAGTCCTGAAGTAGATGGACCTGTGAACATTAATGCAAACAGCATTATACATGCTGTTTGGACTGCTGTGTCTGTACTTCAGTTGTATAAAAACATGTCATTAGACATGTTAATTATCCTCACCATGTGTGGATGGTTGTACATGGCCCAACTTTGCTGCTGTAAATCAAAAATAACATTGCATGAATATGCATGCTATAGCAATATGCAGTGATTGTCTCTATACCCAGCCATTTTATGGAAATAAAGACATGCATGCTCAGCCTGGAACTCGGTCTGCAATCCCTCCCCAAGGTATTTGTCACTCCCCTCTTGCTATATGCAGCGAGGCCAGAAATATTGTGATGTCATTGGGTGGTCAATGATAGTCCGCCACTGATGGCATACCTCAGTCTGTTGTAACATCTTTATCCATTGGGTACACAAAGAATCATATCTGAACAGTGTTGTCTATAGGCATCACAGAATTGGTTGTGACATCCAACTGCATTTAATATGTTTGTGAGGTCAGTCCAGATTCCATGCCTCCATATTGTATCTCCAGACCAGCCAATGAGTCTCTGCTCATGTTGCTGGAGAGCATCAGTTCCGATTTCATTTTCCTGGTGGTAGAAGTTGTCACCTCCATGATGGTTGGCCATCTGAAACACAAGTGATATGCAAATGATAATATTTCTGTGTGAGCCTATTTATGCAGCTGAATCTTTGGACAGTGTATGTTAACATAAACAGTATGCATTCCTGTGCATTGCAAAGGTCTGTATAACACTGTGTGTGGCATATACTAATGTGACATATAAAAAGTAATAACAGTACCTTCATGCATAACATTTATAAAATAAACATAACTGGAAATATCTTTAGAGTTCATGAGTTGGATTAGAACCCCTCACACTACATATATGGTAAATGGAGGTCCGAAGGCAAGAAAATCATGCCACAGAAGTCTTCATGCATTTAAGCTAACAATACTGCAAAAAGTAACAATTAAACAACTTACAGAATGTGTCAGAAAACCTCAGGATCCATAGACAGGCACCAAGCAGTACAGATCCTTTTTATATTAAGCCAGTAGTGATAAAAGCTTTGCCAAGAAGCATCATTAAAGAAGTATCTGTAACAGCAACAGCACATTTAACATGAATTAAAAAATTTCCATAATATCAACATGGCATAGTACATACGGATAGTCTTATAATCTGTAGGTTTCCGTAGTTACACCACAGAGTAAAAGGAATTAGCAATAAGAATTGCAGATGATCTGTAAATCTGCCATTATACATTGTTCACACTTACAATGTTAATCTGTCGATACAACTGCTTATGGGACTGAAATTAGTTATTTAAAATAGCAACACCTGTATGCACAAATTTCAATTAAATATCACTCTGGTAACTTATAAAAACATCTGTTAAAGTTCACATTTTGAGTTAAAATTAATTTAAACAGGAAATGACTGACTTGACCAGATGTAATAATCACCAAAACAGAAATTCTACTACTTGTCAATGTACCTCTCACTCTGAATCATGGAATCAAAATGCTCATAACGTCCATCCACCTTTAGGTAACATTTGTGCCATACATAATTAATGAGTTTCATTAAAATTCAAGTTTTTGAAATCCCAATTGTCCACCACTATGCAAATTGGCTTCATGCGCCATAGCACCCTGGTGTACTGCATAAACACTTGATAGGTATCAATAAACAGTATCATGTGTGGCATGTGTTCATTATCTGCCAATTATCAGATAACATGACATTAACTCCACTTTCAAATATTGATTTTGATACATTTACAGATCAGATCATTGTTAACTCTGAAATGAGTGTTGCCTCAGTGTACATGTCTATGATTTTGTATTTTTCAGAGTTTTTCCATTTGTGGATTATGGTGGCTAATTTGAGGAGGCTGAGATGTGTCCATGTCCCCAACAGGACTGACAAGGAGATGAACCAGATGTTGACTGTGTACGCTAGACTGGAGCAGCAAATGAGAACCAGAAGAAGGAACGTCACCATAAAAGATGTATGAAGCCTGACTGTGAGGGAGTACCAAAGGCAGACAGGGATCTACCGCACTGGAGTGCAGGTGTGCTACCACTATGATAACCTTCATTGGATGGATGCAGAAGAGTTCTGAAGGACGGTCACCAAGGTGCAGAATCAGCCCATGGATCCTTACAGTGTCACTATTTTATACATACCTGAGAATTTGTATGGAATTTAGAGATATAACTGTCCTACACACACATATATATATATATATATATATATATATATATATATATATCAGATAGATGTTCTTTATAACCATTTAGTAGCTACTGTGACAATTAACTCATGGGGATAATTAAGTGGACGAGGCAACTGCTGTCCTTATAACTGTGAGCTTCATTCTCATGCTACTAACTTTTTTCATAATATTTATAGTATCCGTAATTTTGACCTTTGTAGATGTACATATGTTTTACAACATTTAACATCATTTCACATAGCCACTTTCCTCGTACATCACTCATGCCTATAGCGCCTAGGCCGTGGATGACTGCGCACTTCATAGTTTTCCATTATAGTATGCAGTATCGCTTACTGCACTGTTATACATCAGAATAAAAACTCATAACTTCTTTAATTAATTTTTCCTAATAAAGTAAATAGTCTCATTTATTTAAGCTAAAAAGGAATGCCTGTCTGACTGTTTACACCTATCTTATCATTTATGTGATGATAGCTGTTATTTTTTTACAATAAAATGTTGCAGTTTCTGTATTCATCCTTTCTGCATAGGAATTTGAGTAAACATCTACAGTACCTGTTTGTTAAAATTAAATCCTTGCTGCCTGTTAGCTGGGCCTGTAAGGAAACTGGCCAACATGACTATATTTTGGTGTAATGTGGATTCAAATACACATGGTGGAAACATATATATAATTGTTATCTTGGTTTACTTCACCCATAGCATTTCTTTGGATAAGCATATTCTAATAAATGATATTCATGTTTATGTTATGCATGGTTACAAATAACTGAGCTAGTTGTCAAACACTTACAAATATACCAGTAATTTTTAATGCTCGGGTAACATTAGTTTTCTAACAACAGGGTTTGTAGAATAGTACCTGTTTGTTTAATAAGAACATGTGCTGGCTGTTAGCTTGGGATGTAATAAAACAGGCCAGCATGCCTACATTTTGGTGTGCTGTGGATTCCAATCCACACAGGGGACATATATCTGAAACTGTTGTCTTGGTTTAATTCATCCATAACATTTCTATAGAGAAGCATATTCCACATATTGATATTATGGTATATTTTGCGCATGGTTGTGAATACCTAGGTTATTTGTCAAATTATTACAACCATATTTGTAATCCATAATGCTCTGTTAACATCAGCTTTTTAACAGTAGGGTCAGTAAAGCTTGTTACAAACTGTTATATGTCTGACCAATGCTTTTGTTAATATTGTATACTCTATAAAAGTTCTATCAAGTTCTATCATTAAATAATAAATTCAATTCAAGAACAACATCATCCTCAAGTTTTGAGGGAGTGGGATGGGCAGACTTACAGATGAAATGCAGAACAGGGAAGATGTATGTATTTACTTAGTGATGTGCACTTTGTCAAGGAATATCATGGTCCGCACACATACCTTACTGTGTCCATTATGTACAGTAACTTGTAAGGTTTTGCTCATAGGAGCTCTAATATACATGACACTGTCCCACTATCTGAGGAATGAATGATTTCCATTACTGTTAATGTTTCTGAACACAGTGTTGACATGAAGTTGTTTCAAACTCTTTAGCTACATGACTGGCACATGTTCATACTTTGGAATCCAAATGCAGGATCCATATTAGTAGACCATCCCCCATCCAGGGGAATGTCATAAAACCAAGAATTTTGACTGGAATTAGAACATGCATCTTCAGTCAGGATGGATTAGCTAAGCAGGTAGCTTTCAAGGTTAGCAATTGGATGTATAATGAAATTACAGGTTCAAATCTCATGTCTTACAATCTGTGTTCAAAGATCTTAAAACTTGCATATAACACTGAAATAGGTGTGTGGTGATTTTTTTAACATTCTCCATGGATAAATTGTCTAGAAACTATTCTGTGCAATGTATACTACTGCTATTTGAGAAATACATCATTCATAATTTCTCTTTTCTGTTTTCAGGTTATGAAGATTGGACCAGGAACTGAGTTCTGTACAAAGCTTGAGGCACAGCAGAGAAAGACAGGTATGTCAACTACTTTTTATGTTGCATGAAATGAAATGCAACTGAACCTATTTACAGGCCTGTATTTTTCACATTAACATGTATATTGATTACAATGTAGGAATGCCCATCATTTGTTAGTAAGGTAAGTGTGATTAGCACACTATAGCTGTGCTTATAACTGTGATTTAAATCCAAAAATGTTGAAACATCATGTAGGATTAAGCCATTGTTTCAGTACACAGTTTTTGAATTGTACTCCACAACCTAAATAACAGTTGGGTTGGTGTATCTGCCACACATATTTTGAGATGGGTGTTTTTTAAGACAAGTTTTAATGTTTTGAATGCTGCTTCTAATGCATGGTTTGGTGCACTTGTGTGTGTGGCTGTGGTTTCCAGTGACTTGTCTATTGGGCATAGCCTGCTTATTCACAGACTGTATGGATATCAGCTGTGTCAGTGTTTTCAGACTGTGTGGCTTGTTGGACTGCATATGGCTATAGCAACTTGGGTGTTTAGTTAAAATGCTGCTATAGCCTAGGTTTACAGGCACTCGTGCAAAAAGCCATTTATTTGCAGCAGTTCTTGATCAGCACACCCTATCATGCTGGCAGAAGTGTCCTACCAGCACAGTTCACCTACAAGCTAATGATGCTACAGTGCACAGAGATGCAAATAAACATATGCTCTTTATTGTACACATATGATGTACAGATGTGTACCACATCACCAAAAATTATAAGAGGAATTGAAAGTGATCACATTATGATACTAGTAACAGTGAACTCTATCTCAAAATGCTGTCACATACATTATGCATGATAGGCACTCCTGATTCAAACCATAACACATGTGTGTGTCCACAACACAATAAGGTGTGCAAGTGCTGCACAAAAGAAGCTGCAAGTTGCATGTAGTAAGATAAGGAGATCTGTGACATCCACAGAATGCATATGTGTGGTATGTAAGGTGTTTGTGCACAGTTTACACAAAGAACATAATTATATACAAAGTCCAAAAAGTCAAAACTGTTGCACAGAGAAGCAGGACTCTTGAAAAGCAATGTCCATGTATACTCACAAAGGCTGCCTGTAATGGCACACCATCAACTGTTCTTTAAATTCAAAAGTCAGTTACAAAAAGTCACAACTTGCTATTCAGCACTGTCAGGAACTTCCAATTGCATCAGTTAACTTCACCGAACAATAACTTGTAGACATTCAAATGCAAAAGGCTGCCTGTAATGGCACACCATCAACTGTTCTTTAAATTCAAAAGTCAGTTACAAAAAGTCACAACTTGCTATTCAGCACTGTCAGGAACTTCCAATTGCATCAGTTAACTTCACCAAACAATAACTTGTAGACATTCAAATGCACTAATCCAAGCGTTCAGCGAAGTTTAAAGAAAAAGAAAAGTTTATTTAACATCCGGCTAGCGCTTTCAACAAGGTCTTCTTCAGGCCGTTATACAATTTTTCAAAAACTTTCACATACATTTATAGAGGATGTGACATAAACAATCTGATGTCATATCCTGTACAATTTAAAAACAGTTAAAAATGAAAACATTCACCTAACCATTTAAACACTGTGACATTTAAACACATAGCACTCTTGGTAGGAGTAGCAAATATAGCTACTGTTTATAAAAGCATCAAAACTTTTTTGCATCCCTAAAACTATTACAAATAAAATATGTTAGAACTTTAAAATTATAAAACATTCTACTAACCATTTAAAGGCTATTGAGTTAAAATACCTGACTTTTAGTTGGGTATGACTTCTTACAAGCAACATTAGCACATGCGTTGACAAATGCCATAAACTACACTATTATTCGCACGATCATCAACAATTACAGTTCTGTGACTGTTCACACTAAAATACCTTGAAAGACTGAATATTCTACTAAACATTCAGGCATCTTGAAATAATATACCTAACATACCGTTAGGTGTAAAAAATTGTAATATTACCAAGCGCTAAATTCTTGTTACTTATAACACATATAAGACCTACGTGTGTGGGGGGGGGGGGTTGGATGAAAGAGGGGGGGGGGACTGTGATACAGATGATGGTGTATGAAACTGGTGAAAGGTCAGTCAAACCAGACAAGGGGGTGGGATAAAATGGGTAAAGGGAGTGGGGGGGGGGAATATGTTAGAACTTTAAAATTATAAAACATTCTATTAACCATTCAAAGGCTATTGAGTTAAAATACCTGACTTTTAGTAAGGTATGACTTCTTACAAGCAACATTAGCACATGCGTTGACAAATGCCATAAACTACACTATTATTCGCACGATCATCAACAATTACAGTTCTGTGACTGTTCACACTAAAATTCCTTGAAAGACTGAATATTCTAGTACACATTCAGGCATCTTGAAGTAATATACCTAACATACCGTTAGGTGTAAAAAATTGTAATATTACCAAGCGCTAAATTCTTGTTACTTATAGCACATATAAGACCTATGTGTGTGTGGGGGGGGGGGGAAAAGGGAAAGGGGGGAATGTGATACTGATGATGGTGTATAAAACAACTGGTAAAAGGTCAGTCATGCCAGACAAGGGGGTGGAATAGAAAGGGTGAAGGGAGTGGGGGGAAAAAAGGGAGGGGATGGGAAGGGGCAGGAAAGCAAGGGATGGTAAATGATCCATACACAAATAGGATCAGAAACTAGGGAAGGAGGCGAGCACAGTGACAGAGTCATGCTAGAAAGTATTAAGCTAAATGTTGGAATATGACTGGAAAACTAGATTCAGCGAATAGGTTTACCTTTAAGTATGGGCTTGATTGATATCCTGTCATTTAAGCCGGGGCTCCTATCAGCCCTCAATCTAATGATCCATCTCACCTCTGTCTGTTCTGTTTTATTATGCACATCCCCTCTTCTATTACCCGGTTTGTTCAAGTCTATTACTTGAAACACAAAGCTATGTTCCTTCGAGGTATTCGAGACGTGTTTGGCCAGTGCATTGGATAAACATAGCATCTTAATTTTATAGACATGCTCCCTAATTTTCTCTTTAAGTTTTCTATCTGTTTTTCCTACGTAAAACGCAGGGCAATATACGCAGGTGGCCAAATATACAACATGTTCAGAATCACATGTAGCTGGTGATGTAAACGTGAATTCTTGTTTAGTAGTTGGGTGCGTAAATGCATTGGATTCTTTGATATACCTACATTGGTTACATTTATGACATTTCTTTGTTGTATTAATGTTATCACCACTAGGTCCTGCTCTATCTATCCTATTTGGGCCACACAACATCTTATGAAGGTTCATTTTATTTTTATATGTAAATTTAGGGGTATCACCTAACATCTTAGAAATGGTTGCATCTGTTAAAAGGATATCCCAGTGTTTCTTATAAATGTACTTAATGCTATTTACATCCTGAGTAAAATGTATGGGAATCCGAACACACTGATTACTATTATCAGGGAAATGTCCAGGGCTTAATGTGTCAGCATGTTGCACAGCAAAGTATGGATGTGCTCTACCTTCCCTTAGACTGTCTATCCCTCTAAAGTTTTCTATAATTTCATCCTCTGCATACGACCTCTCCAGAAATTTAGTCCGTAAGTTGTCTAACTCACCCAGAAATCCTGGATAGTTAGAGTTCAACCTAGATGCTCTCATCACTTGGCTCCTCATAATATTACTAAATATATGGCCTGGATGCATACTGCTGCGATGAAGTAAGGTGTTTCTATAGCATTGTTTCCTGTACACCCCTGTATTCAGTGAACCATCAGGAAGCTTTTCTATGTACACATCTAGGTAGGGTATAACTTCTCTCGATTTAGTCATAGAGAATTTTAGAAATTTCGTAGCCGTGTTCATTTTAATTTCCAAACTATTTAATTCCTCCTCTGTACCAACCCAAACCAGAAAGAGGTCATCAGCAAATCTGGTGTAACAGAGGGCATATTTCCTAAATTTATCAAACTGAAAAAGTGATTCATGATTCATCCTCCCAATCGGCCATAACTAAGTTGGCGTAGCTATTGGCACAAGAAGTGCCCATAGCTACGCCATCCTTTTGTATATAAATTTGACCATTAAAAATGAAGATGTTATTCATTAATACTATTTCCATTAGGTTACAAATCACCTCAATTCTACCTTCAGAGTAAGTACCTTCCTTCACTAACCGTCTATTAAGCCTCCTGAGTCCATCATGATTAGGTATCACTGTACAGAGTGACTGGACATCAAATGTTACTAACAATCTATCATGTATGTCATGCTTATTTTGGGTTTCGACCATTTCCTCATATAGTTTAATTAAAAACTGTTTCATATCCCTTAATATATGCTCATACTTGTTAACTATAGGCCTTAACAAAGATTCCAAGTATAGAGATATGGGCTCGGTAATCCACCCTTTACCTGCAACAATGGGTCTCATTGGTGGACATTCACCATCTTTGTGTATCTTAGGGATACCTTGAATGATAGGTATAGTAGGATGTTCAACTATAAAGTATTTAAATAATTCCTCATTAATTTTACCTTCCTTCAACATAGCATCTAAACTATTGTACACATTAGATATAATCCTATCAACTGTATTAGTATTAATCTTTTGGTAGAAGCTATTGTCATCTAACATTGAGGTCATCCGTTGTTTGTAGAAATCCATGTCCATCACAACGACTGGACCGCCCTTATCAGCAGGCCTTATCATGATTGTCCTATCATTCTTCAGGCTTGTAAGTGCTTTTCTTTGGGTTGGTTTTAAGTTACCAGCCCATCTCTTACTTCTATTAGCATAATCATTCTTATGTAAGTCTTGTTCAACAAGTTGAGAATAAGCTTCTATGAGGGGATGGTAATTAGGAACATAGGTACTAGGTTTTCTGAATGGATGTTGTGCTTCCAAAGAATTATAAAAATTTAATTTAATTTGCAAATTACGAATAAATAGTTTCAAGTCAATAATATTATCAGTAATGTCGCTTCTGGTCGATGGAATAAAAGTTAGTCCTTTTTCTAGGACAAACTGCTCTTCTTCAGTCAATTTCCTGGTGGATATATTCCACACTAGGGATTTTTGTTCCCTTGCCAGATCTTCTTTAATGTAGGTCCAGTTTGAGTTGGTTCTGCTGGCCTCTTTCTCTGTCTCCCCCTGCTTATGGAATGTCCTCTCCCCACTCCCCCTCCTCTCCATTGACTGGCAATAGGGAAAGGGTGGGGTGGGCAATTACTCTTACTGGGAGTCCCATTAGTGATGGTGCACGGGGTCAAACTATTATTCATATTATCACCACTTGTACTATTAGTGCCCTCCTCTATATGTTCACATATATCTATTCGTCTATTTGCTTCCTCAAATACAGAGATATCATGTACATTACTCACTGGTGATGCACTACTATTGCTTCTATTATCATGGTGTATTAAAGCTGATGTTACTATAGTTTTGTTTTTCATACGACCTTGTTCACCTTCTTTTCTTTTAGCTATACTATTTCTACTATGTATATCTGATACATTCAGGTCTCCTTCACTCCGTGTATCTGTTAATACATCTTTCTTGTTACTACTGGTATTGTGCAGTTTATCTTGCATCTGTTCTCTACCATCCTTTGGCCCTGTGAGTGAAGTCTCCACTCTAGGCCAGGTGAAGACATTGCCCCTTTTGAAATCGTTAGTGTCCCTCCTAATTTTATCTCTTTTTTGTTGTAGTAACTTTTTCTCAAATATGAACACACCATCTAACATCCTGTCTAGTCTAGTGTCTAATATTTGTTTTGGATACAATGTATGTAAACTCACTTGTTGTTCTTTAATTTTATCTCTCAGGGCATTTTCAATGGGCAAAAAATACGTATTCAACAGTTCCATATATTTATAGCTAGTTTCTAAATTAATCTGTTGCCATGAATATAGTAAATCTGTGTATACTGTTCCAGTAGTGGGCATTTTCAAAACCCTCAACCCCCTGGGAACAATTTTACGTGCTATACAGGCTTCAAAATGTTGTCTCTGTAATTGGAGACGTTTTAACCTCATAAAATCACTTTCCATCTCTTGTAACATTATATCAAGCCCTTGATAATCATGTAATATGTTTTCATTCTCATCATTACCAACAGAAAAATTGTAATTAAGTAATGGATTGTTCTCACCTTTAACAGCATTCTCAAACCTGCTATTGTTAACTACAGGACACGTTTAGGATTTCATAACAACTTCCAGATTATAAGGTAGTTCTATAGAAGAACTTTCAACATTTTTATCTGCCATGCTTGTGTGAGTGGTATGAAATAAATAAAACCACAATGTAAAGACAAGATAGCACTCACAACAAGCTCCGTGCACACAAGAAAATAAATAATACCAAGTCCAAAAAGTCAAAACTGTTGCACGGAGAAGCAGGACTCTTGAAAAGCAATGTCCATGTATACTCACAAAAGCTGCCTGCAGTGATTTTATGAGGTTAAAACATCTATAATTACAGAGACAACATTTTGAAGCCTGTATAGCACGTAACATTGTTCCCAGGGGGTTGAGGGTTTTGAAAATGCCCACTACTGGAACAGTATACACAGATTTACTATATTCATGGCAACAGATTAATTTAGAAACTAGCTATAAATATATGGAACTGTTGAATACATATTTTTTGCCCATTGAAAATGCCCTGAGAGATAAAATTAAAGAACAACAAGTGAGTTTACATACATTGTATCCAAAACAAATATTAGACACTAGACTAGACAGGATGTTAGATGGTGTGTTCATATTTGAGAAAAAGTTACTACAACAAAAAAGAGATAAAATTAGGAGGGACACTAACGATTTCAAAAGGGGCAATGTCTTCACCTGGCCTAGAGTGGAGACTTCACTCACAGGGCCAAAGGATGGTAGAGAACAAATGCAAGATAAACTGCACAATACCAGTAGTAACAAGAAAGATGTATTAACAGATACACGGAGTGAAGGAGACCTGAATGTATCAGATATACATAGTAGAAACAGTATAGCTAAAAGAAAAGAAGGTGAACAAGGTCGTATGAAAAACAAAACTATAGTAACATCAGCTTTAATACACCATGATAATAGAAGCAATAGTAGTGCATCACCAGTGAGTAATGTACATGATATCTCTGTATTTGAGGAAGCAAATAGACGAATAGATATATGTGAACATATAGAGGAGGGCACTAATAGTACAAGTGGTGATAATATGAATAATAGTTTGACCCCGTGCACCATCACTAATGGGACTCCCAGTAAGAGTAATTGCCCAACCCACCCTTTCCCTATTGCCAGTCAATGGAGAGGAGGGGGTGGGGGGAGAGGACGTTCCATAAGCAGGGGGAGACAGAGAAAGAGGCCAGCAGAACCAACTCAAACTGGACCTACATTAAAGAAGATCTAGCAAGGGAACAAAAATCCCTAGTGTGGAATATATCCACCAGGAAATTGACTGAAGAAGAGCAGTTTGTCCTAGAAAAAGGACTAACTTTTATTCCATCGACCAGAAGCGACATTACTGATAATATTATTGACTTGAAACTATTTATTCATAATTTGCAAATTAAATTAAATTTTTATAATTCTTTGGAAGCACAACATCCATTCAGAAAACCTAGTACCTATGTTCCTAATTACCATCCCCTCATAGAAGCTTATTCTCAACTTGTTGAACAAGACTTACATAAGAATGATTATGCTAATAGAAGTAAGAGATGGGCTGGTAACTTAAAACCAACCCAAAGAAAAGCACTTACAAACCTGAAGAATGATAGGACAATCATGATAAGGCCTGCTGATAAGGGCGGTCCAGTCGTTGTGATGGACATGGATTTCTACAAACAATGGATGACCTCAATGTTAGATGACAATAGCTTCTACCAAAAGATTAATACTAATACAGTTGATAGGATTATATCTAATGTGTGCAACAGTTTAGATGCTATGTTGAAGGAAGGTAAAATTAATGAGGAATTATTTAAATACTTTATAGTTGAACATCCTACTATACCTATCATTCAAGGTATCCCTAAGATACACAAAGATGGTGAATGTCCACCAATGAGACCCATTGTTGCAGGTAAAGGGTGGATTACCGAGCCCATATCTCTATACTTGGAATCTTTGTTAAGGCCTATAGTTAACAAGTATGAGCATATATTAAGGGATACGAAACAGTTTTAATTAAACTATATGAGGAAATGGTCGAAACCCAAAATAAGCATGACATACATGATAGATTGTTAGTAACATTTGATGTCCAGTCACTCTGTACAGTGATACCTAATCATGATGGACTCAGGAGGCTTAATAGACGGTTAGTGAAGGAAGGTACTTACTCTGAAGGTAGAATTGAGGTGATTTGTAACCTAATGGAAATAGTATTAATGAATAACATCTTCATTTTTAATGGTCAAATTTATATACAAAAGGATGGCGTAGCTATGGGCACTTCTTGTGCCAATAGCTACGCCAACTTAGTTATGGCCGATTGGGAGGATGAATCACTTTTTCAGTTTGATAAATTTAGGAAATATGCCCTCTGTTACACCAGATTTGTTGATGACCTCTTTCTGGTTTGGGGTGGTACAGAGGAGGAATTAAATAGTTTGGAAATTAAAATGAACACGGCTACGAAATTTCTAAAATTCTCTATGACTAAATCGAGAGAAGTTATACCCTACCTAGATGTGTACATAGAAAAGCTTCCTGATGGTTCACTGAATACAGGGGTGTACAGGAAACAATGCTATAGAAACACCTTACTTCATCGCAGCACTATGCATCCAGGCCATATATTTAGTAATATTATGAGGAGCCAAGTGATGAGAGCATCTAGGTTGAACTCTAACTATCCAGGATTTCTGGGTGAGTTAGACAACTTACGGACTAAATTTTTGGAGAGGTCGTATGCAGAGGATGAAATTGAAGAAAACTTTAGAGGGATAGACAGTCTAAGGGAAGGTAGAGCACATCCATACTTTGCTGTGCAACATGCTGACACATTAAGCCCTGGACATTTCCCTGATAATAGTAATCAGTGTGTTCGGATTCCCATACATTTTACTCAGGATGTAAATAGCATTAAGTACATTTATAAGAAACACTGGGATATCCTTTTAACAGATGCAACCATTTCTAAGATGTTAGGTGATACCCCTAAATTTACATATAAAAATAAAATGAACCTTCATAAGATGTTGTGTGGCCCAAATAGGATAGATAGAGCAGGACCTAGTGGTGATAACATTAATACAACAAAGAAATGTCATAAATGTAACCAATGTAGGTATATCAAAGAATCCAATGCATTTACGCACCCAACTACTAAACAAGAATTCACATTTACATCACCAGCTACATGTGATTCTGAACATGTATATTTGGCCACCTCATATATTGTCCTGCGTTTTACGTAGGAAAACAGATAGAAAACTTAAAGAGAGAATTAGGGAGCATGTCTATAAAATTAAGATGCTATGTTTATCCAATGCACTGGCCAAACACGTCTCGAATACCTCGAAGGAACATAGCTTTGTGTTTCAAGTAATAGACTTGAACAAACCGGGTAATAGAAGAGGGGATGTGCATAATAAAACAGAACAGACAGAGGTGAGATGGATCATTAGATTGAGGGCTGATAGGAGCCCCGGCTTAAATGACAGGATATCAATCAAGCCCATACTCAAAGGAAAACCTATTCGCTGAATCTAGTTTTCCAGTCATATTCCAAAATTTAGCTTAATACTTTCTAGCATGACTCTGTCACTGTGCTCGCCTCCTTCCCTAGTTTCTGATCCTATTTGTGTATGGATCATTTACCATCCCTTGCTTTCCTGCCCCTTCCCATCCCCCCCCCTTTTTCCCCCCACTCCCTTCACCCTTTCTATTCCACCCCCTTGTCTGGCATGACTGACCTTTTACCAGTTGTTTTATACACCATCATCAGTATCACATTCCCCCCTTTCCCTTCCCGCCCCCCCACACACACACACATAGGTCTTATATGTGCTATAAGTAACAAGAATTTAGCGCTTGGTAATATTACAATTTTTTACACCTAACGGTATGTTAGGTATATTACTTCAAGATGCCTGAATGTGTACTAGAATATTCAGTCTTTCAAGGAATTTTAGTGTGAACAGTCACAGAACTGTAATTGTTGATGATCCTGCGAATAATAGTGTAGTTTATGGTATTTGTCAACGCATGTGCTAATGTTGCTTGTAAGAAGTCATACCTTACTAAAAGTCAGGTATTTTAACTCAATAGCCTTTGAATGGTTAATAGAATGTTTTATAATTTTAAAGTTCTAACATATTTTTCCCCCCACTCCCTTTACCCATTTTATCCCACCTCCTTGTCTGGTTTGACTGACCTTTCACCAGTTTCATACACCATCATCTGTATCACAGTCCCCCCTTTCCCCCCCGCCTCTTTCATCCAAACCCCCCCACACACACGTAGGTCTTATATGTGTTATAAGTAACAAGAATTTAGCGCTTGGTAATATTACAATTTTTTACACCTAACGGTATGTTAGGTATATTATTTCAAGATGCCTGAATGTTTAGTAGAATATTCAGTCTTTCAAGGTATTTTAGTGTGAACAGTCACAGAACTGGCAAAACAAAATGGAGACTGAGGGACAGAATATATGACCATTTATACAGTATTAGAAAATTTAGCCAGGATAATGCATTAGCCAAACATATTCCTGAATGCCCTGAGCACGAATTTAAATTTTGGGTTTTAGACCAAGTTCCAGCAAATATGAAGGGAGGGCCAACTGAATTAGAACTTGATAGGCTCGAATTAATATGACAAATATGTTTATATGTATACAATGACCCAGGCTTGAATGAAATGTGCTCAATCATGCCTATACTAAAAATGAAAAGTCTATGTAGGTAGTTTATTAAGTTTTTTAAATGTTTTTTACAACAAGGCTAATTTTATCTTATAACTTTATGAGATGTGAAATGCGTTTCTGCTGCTGAAGTATTTCTGTATTTCTGTATTTTCAAGTATTTTAAATTTTTAAATAATGTTAGGGACTTTTTATTATTCATACTAATATTAGTAACTTGCATTTGATAATAATAGTAAGGTCTATTTTTCTTAACATTATGCTTTATGAACTTATATAGTTGTCAATGTTCTTTAATTGATTTTAACTATTAAGCTTAAAGGGTAATATAACTTTAACTTGAGCTGATATCACCTGAATAATTTGAAGCAGTATTTAAATGTTTTAGTGGTTGAATAATTCATTTGAAGAAGTTCAAGGATTGTATTTGAACGAAAAGTGCTTCATGGAATAAAGGTCTGTAGCTCACAGCGAAGATTGCCTGTCGTGTTTTGGTTGCAGTTGTTTGATTGTTTTCATGAATTTTTAGTTTTGGTATATCTTCGGGCTCAGTATTGGTGGCTCCACTAACAATGACCACTGTACAAAATTGTGTAATGCCTTTGAGGCTGTTTAAATAGCTAAAGAATGCCTTGTGGTTGTCTTTAGCCTAGGAGGCCAAATTTATCTAGACCTTTTTGTCATCTGAGTAGTTTGTTTAGCTTGAGGAAAGTGCTTTTATCATGCTGGTTGCAACACCTTCTAATTTTTGCCAGGATTTTTTTTCCATCTGTTATATAGCCTGTTGGTGTTGTGATTCCACCAGGGTAGCTTGTTTTTGTTTGGGTTAGTTCTGTTTATGCTCATGGTGGGTACAGCTGTCTCTATGAATCCATTAAAAGGCTTGTACAGTGTATCTCTGAACAGTTTCAAATAGGTGCACACAAAAGTCAATGTCAACTGTCATATAAGCATGTGTACCACCATGCAAACCTATGATAGCATGTGGCTCACGCACAATAAAAGTATGTAATTGTAAAAGATGACTATGCTTTACTGGAGAATCAGTCAGTCCAGTGTACCCACCTAAAAGATAACACAATGTGTAGTAAGACACAGTTGTAATACAAAATAACAGAAGTAAGTGGTGGCTGGGGACACTTCACAACTATGCAAAACATTGCATGAATGCTATTCATATTGAGCAGTGCAGAGAAATGTGAATATTTGCTACTGACACCAAAGGTTTACACAGTGTAAAAAGGCACAGGACAGTGGTTCTGTGCCATAAAATTGAGGCTGAGAAGGACTATGACAAAGTGCAAGTGTCATGACATATGAAAGGGCACTAACGTAACACAAAAAATCACTCTGCATTTCATTTGAACCCATAATGCCACATAGTATTGAGACAAGCTACCCACTGCTACACATGCTAAGTATACATGCCAAACAATCATTTGTAGCAAGCACTGGATGGGGCACAAAAGCCTAATCATATGGACAGGTTGTGCATGGTAATGGGTGACACACACTGTTTTCTAAGTTAGTGTTAAACACTAATCCTCGTACGTACGACATGCGCGGCCAACCAAGCTTGAAGAAACTCCAAAAGGCCAGCATAGGTAGATCCACTGTTTAATAGAGGTAAAGGCAAAATGGACAAGTAATGTCCAAAACAAATACAAAGACAAAACTCAGACTAGTTTTGGCTCACGCCTTCTTCAGTGAGTAGAAAGACAAACATTTTGCCAGCAGCCTGGTCGTCTTTTTATATGACTCCTAGCCAATAAGAATACAAACCTAATGTATAAGGCATAAATATTCAAATGAATTGACATAAATGTTTGGAAATAAATAGATGTACATTCATGGTCACATGGATGTATATATACTTATAGAAATTAAGTAGTTCTTCATATTGAAATATATGAAAACTTGCTGATAGCAACACAGAAATGCAAAACACTGTAGGTATAAACCTACACTCATATCAGAAGATAAGGGTCACAATCTGAAAATACGGATGTATACAATATGTGGAAAATATGGTAGTACATGTTAATAAAGGGAGCATATATCAAATTGTTAATACTCACAAGCTTATCATAAGATTTTAGATGATTCAACCAAAATCATACATAAACAAATTTTAAACATAGTAATGTGTAACCTGATCATAAATGGTCATTCAGTCCTGGTGGAAATAATGCACCAAGATGTGTGATCCAGTATTTTTCTTTGTGACTAAGTATTCTTTGCCATCCTAATTGGTTGTGTCTGTTTCCAGTGATTTTATCTATAATGGTAAACATGAATTTGGCAGTTGGGTGTTTGATGGTATGTAAATATAGGGCATTGGACAGTTTTTGATTCCGAATGTCACTACGGTGTTCTCCTATCCTGATTCTCAATGAACGTGAGGTCTTCCCCACATAAAATGAATTACATTGACAAGTTGACAAATAAATAACCCAACTGGTGGAACAATTCCCAAAGACTCTGACATCATATACTTTGCTGGTATTGGAACTAGTGAAATGTTTCCATGTGTACCACCATGCAAACCTATGATAGCATGTGGCTCACGCACAATAAAAGTATGTAATTGTAAAAGATGACTATGCTTTACTGGAGAATCAGTCAGTCCAGTGTACCCACCTAAAAGATAACACAATGTGTAGTAAGACACAGTTGTAATACAAAATAACAGAAGTAAGTGGTGGCTGGGGACACTTCACAACTATGCAAAACATTGCATGAATGCTATTCATACTGAGCAGTGCAGAGAAATGTGAATATTTGCTACTGACACCAAAGGTTTACACAGTGTAAAAAGGCACAGGACAGTGGTCCTGTGCCATAAAATTGAGGCTGAGAAGGACTATGACAAAGTGCAAGTGTCATGACATATGAAAGGGCACTAACGTAACACAAAAAATCACTCTGCATTTCATTTGAACCCATAATGGCACATAGTATTGAGACAAGCTACCCACTGCTACACATGCTAAGTATACATGCCAAACAATCATTTGTAGCAAGCACTGGATGGGACACAAAAGCCTAATCATATGGACAGGTTGTGCATGGTAATGGGTGACACACAGTTTTCTAAGTTAGTGTTGCCTATCTGCTGTAGCAAATACTCCAGAAACATCAACAACACTAGTATGGCACAAAATATCTATGCAAAGTAGGCAACTATGTTACCCATTTGCAGATGATATCACAGCAGAATGGCGTCACAATGGAACACATCGTGAAGTCACTAATGTTGCCTGGTGTAATGGCCTACATATGCCATAGCACATCCAAAATGAGCTAGCATGTACATCAGGTATCAATCATACAATGGGGATGGTATGTTATCATCTTTTTGCATTTTGATATGTCAAATTTATCATATGGATAATTGTTAATTTTTTTGGCCAACAGGAATGCTATGGAAATTAAACATTAGATTTTCTCATATGATGAATGTTTTTGCTTTTTTAGGCAGAGTCATTGTGTATCTGTATTCCAGTTATGTTAGGAATTTAATAGTTGGGATTCTTGTGCTAAGTATAATACTTTTGGATTTATCTGTACCAATTTGGGGCCCCAAAATTTATGGACTATTATTTGGATGCTAAATAATTTGACCCATATATATTAAAGACTGTGTTGTATTGGTTAGTTGTACCTATTTTGGGTCAGAATAGTTTTTATTCATCATAGTGGGATATAATTATAGATACATAGACTCTTGTTTGCAATATTCCAGTATACATATCAATACATGATATTGGTATTGGGAATTTGACTGAACTGTTGTGGAACCATTGATTCACTCTGGGACTGCTTGGTCTTGCCCAGCGTTTGATCCCTCTGGATTTGGTAACATTTTTTGAATTGCATACTAGGGTTAGTTCTCAGGAGTTTGCTGTGGGAGGTTGACCTGTGTGGCTTGCCTGAAGTTTGCCATACCTGCATTAGGTTTGGGAGTGGATTTTCTGTTTTTTGACAAATATCAAGTGGGCAGCTTATTGTCATGGATCTAAATAATATTCTTAAGGGCCTTTGTGCAGATCGTGATGACATCCAAGTTTTTGGATTGAAGGCATCTACTGATGGCATGGTTGAGGAGGGCCATGTTGACCCATTTGACAGCTGCAAATTATTTAATAAACTGGGCAAACATATGAGGATATTGTGAACTAACATATGGCATCTGAAGTTGTTCAAGGCTTATTAGAAAAAAAATGTTATGCCCAGAGATCTTAGAGTCAAAATCCAACCTTTGGCTGGTAAGCTAGATGACATTCTAATTCAGGAATGGGGCATGTCACAACAAAAAGCTTCAATGTCTTTTGTCAACATTTTGACATCTTATTATGAACATATTATTGAGGAGACTATCCAGGATGTTAAACGGATATGTGAGTAGGTCAAAGCTTTTGAAGGGCAGCCACAGTATGTCAGCAGCCTGAGCAAACTTTCCAGGGAACTTTTGGTTTTTGAAAACCAAATAAAGACAAAAAAGTTGTGCAAATTTGCTAGGAACATAAAAGACTATGAGAGGGGCAGGCCGTTTGAGTCCCAGAGGAATGTTAGGTTTTATGATGGTCATAAGTATGGGGTAACCCCTCGTAAAAAGAGATCTCGTTCGATTCTTAAGAAATCAAACAAGGGATATAGTACTTCGGGGGAGGATTCCTTGGCAACTGATACTGAAAATACATGTTACTGAATCTCCAGATCCTAAGAAGTCATGAAGTCAGGACCACCTTTAGAGGTAGAACACATAGGGGTGGGAGGAAACATAGGGGGAAACACAATAGAGAGCTTATTGCAATCAATGGTGAAATAAATAAAGAATGTGACAATGTGCACAACATATCTGGGCATATTCTATCTTCTGACCAGAAATGATTACTAAACAAAGGCTTGAACTGTATACCTAGTTTTTTTGTAGATGAGAATGTTTTTGTTTATGATGTTATGGCTTACTGTAGAAGACTGAATCTTAGGTTATATTTTGGTTCGCAGGACAATTCTCAGAGATCTACAGAATTTCATTTTCATAAATCTAGTTTTAATCCCCACATGAAAAAACATGTGGCTATTTTTCAACAGGCAGTTCTTAAGGCTTTACATTTTAAATGATGTACTTCTCTGGTGTTGGGACACAATTTATCCAAAGATGAACAAAAGGGTCTTAGAGAGCTTCAGGATAACACTGACATTACGATCCTACCTGCTGACAAGGGTGGGGCTGTCGTTGTCATGGATTCCAGTTATTACTGGGCTGAGGGAAATAGGCAGCTTTCTAACCCTCAACATTATATGGGTATGCCAATGGACCTCACCCCCTATTTTAAGAGAGATATCGATACATTTTTCTTACAAGCGGTTGAGGAAGGTATATTCAGTGAAAATGTCAAACAACATCTCACAGTTAAGGAACCTTTTACGCAATATTTAGATCTTTTGCCCACAATACATAAGAGTTTGAACCAATCCCCTGGAAGACCCATTGTGCCTGGAATTGGGTCTCTTACAGAGCTGCTTTCAAGTTTTTTGACTCAGTATTTACAGCCTTTATTACCATTTATTCATGCGAGAATTAAGGATATGACAGAATTTTTGCAGATAGTGTCTAAATCACAACTTGAACCAAATTGGTTGGCATGCACTCTGGACAAAAATCTTTAAATACCAGTATACCACATTGGACTGGTCTACAAGCCCTGGAATATTGGTTGAATAAGGCCAATCTCTATCTTCCAAGTTTCAATACTTTACTCATCTGCTTGGCTGAGCACATCTTAATCAAGAATGTCCTCTATTTTAGGGGAGATTGTTATTGGCAAACCCAAGGTATGTCTTTTGCCCCCTTTTATGATGATTTATTTATGGGAATATATAAAGGGACAGATGGCTTATAGGGATTCTCATAATATCTACTTACCAGAAATTGATATATGGAGGAGATACCTAGATGATATCTGCCTGTGTGGAGGGGTGAAATTGATTATTTAACAGAATATATACAATATCTTAATGAGAACAAGTGGGGAATAGAGTTTACCCTCACTTATAGTAGGGAGGAAATCAATTATCTGGATGTTAAAGTTTTACGTCAGGAGGATCATACTTTAAAAACGCTGGTATTTAGGAAATATCCTCAATATAATAACTTACTATATGCATCCAGTTTGCACCCCAACCACATGGTGAGAAATATTCCAAAATTTCAATTTCTGAGGATAAGAAAAATTTGTTCATCTGAGGAAGATTACAACATACATAAACAGGATCTCACATGTAGATTTCTGGTTAGGGGATATAAACTGAGGTACTTGCGCTGTGCAAGTGAATGAGCATCTAAGAAACCTAGATTAGAATTATTACAGTAGAAAAGGAAACCGATCGGGGGGGAGGTCCGAGGCCATCAGATTGGTAACTACCTATGGTAAGAATACGAATTTATTGAGGGAAGTGATTTAGAAACACTGTGAAATATTCTTACGGTGAATGAAGATGTAGGTCAATTTTTGTCAGAAAGATGCCTATTTTCTTTTCATAGGGGGAGAACACTGGGTTCATATTTTTCTCATTACAAAAAGGTATGTAGGGAGGTTCAGATTGGTCATCAGACAACTCTTAAAGGGGATAGATTGGTTGGTTCTTATGCATGTGGACATTGCACATTTTGTAAAAATATATGTATAAAATGAAGCAGTTCACCAGTAAAAATATTGGTAATATTTTTGACATTTGTATTTATGCAAATTGTGGGAAAGACTGGGTTGTATATTTGGCTAGTTGTACATGTTCTGCCTTTTACGTTGGGCAAACTTCTAGGCCTTTAAGGCATTGGATGTCTGAGCATTTTAGTGACATTCGTAATAAATGGATAAATAATGTCTTGTATAGACCTACCCAGTCTCACCCTACTGCTAGATTTTCTTTTATTATGATTGATAAAATTGTGGGGGATAGATCCATTAAGACGGGGTGACATTCAATTTTGATTTATAAAGAAAATAAATGGATTGTAAAACTAGGAGGTTTATTTGCACCGGGTCTCAATGATAAAATTTAGTTAGATTATGGAAATGAGATCACAGGAAGTAGCATATCTTTTTTGTATATAAAGACATCATTTATTGATATGGTTTATCACTGATGAAGGCTATATGCCGAAACCGGTCTGATACATGATATAATAATATAATAAAATAACAAAATATTTGAAGTTGGTGTTCCTTGGTGTGCTGGCCTTTTTGGATGTCTACACATGCCATAGGCCATCAGCTGCTGATGTAGTCATGTGAACATTGTCAATATGACAGCTCTGTGGTCAGTGGCAGACTAGGATATAAACAAGCATTACAACGCAATTCATCAAAGGTGTTTAATATAACAAACAAAGCTTTTGGGCTCAAAAACCCTTCATCAGTGCATAAAATTAACAAATCATACCTCCCTTATATAGTAGTTGCAAGACAACACAGCCAATAAAATCATTAGTTAACATAATTAAGGTTTAAAATCTTAAAGCAAAAGAACATCTAATGCAGGCACATTTGCTTATATTTTAAAATAGGTTTCATTAATACTGCCTGATTCAACCCAGGAACAGTATCAACTTGTATTCAAATAATCCATTCATATTCCTTTATCTCATGTTGATTATTAATGTCCCTTCTCCTCATATTCTTAAAAAACATTGTCTATTACCCTAAAGGTAATGGTGTGGTCACTTCCATATTCATTAGTATGCTTAGCTAAAGAATTCATGCAAATATTCCTTCTAATATCTGATTTATGTTCTGTCATCCTATCCTTCAATTTCATTGTTGATTTTCCTATATGGAAACCTGGACATACATTACAAATTGCAAGGGACACAGTATGCAGATTAGGCAGGCCATAGGCAGAGTTCAAGGTAAATGAGCTGCCTGTCTGTAACAATGATATTTTTCAGTATGCAGTTCATGTCTGTTTAGCAGGAATGTTATTCTAGAATTGACACTTCCTACAATGTAATGTACTGCAGATAAGTGACATGACCACATAATAGCCAGATTATGAATAGTACATCACAAAATACATAGTGAAAGTATGACCACAATAAAGGTAAATGTGCATTTAAGTGAAACAACCCCTACTTACTGAGACATCTTGTGGCAGCATTACATGATTGGAATATACAGACTATCCTTACAGTCCGGAGACACCAGCTTGATTGGGTCAAACATCACAGATGATTTCCCTAGTGATCTCTTAGAAGGAGTCACTCATGGCCTGTGCCATGTCCTGGAAAAATGTGCTCATCAGATTCTGCATCTGAGTCCAGAACATGTCACTGACCACATCTTGGATCTGGTCACTCAGGTCTTCTGGCCAAGATGGAGGAGGTGGTTACCATTGGTCAGCTGGAATGATCACCCCTGATGGTCCAGGTCAGTTATCATTATCATCATCATCTCACTGTCTACTCTGTTCCTTGGAATCCAGTGGCAAAGGTTGAGATTGGTGAAGCTGTTGTCTGTGGTTGGGCAGGCACCCCGGGTCCCAGACTCTGTAAAATAACAGTAACTTAAATCAGTTACATTGTATTAAAATGCCATGACACTGCCACATAATGTTACGATATATGCTACTGCACCCATTCCAGCATGTGCACAGTATAGAAAACACATGCATGGATCTTGTATGCATTTAGAACTGCATCCCTTCTATATATGTGAAGCAACAATGTGGAATATACACAAAGCTAGCACATTATACACTCTGCTGTTCTATCTGGTAAGGTAATAATGACAACACGTGTGCAAAACAACAATGTAAGCTGAACAGCAAGCATCAAAGTTCAGGAATAAGTTCAAAAACATAACGGTCAGTTGAGGGATTAACACATATGACATGTTGCATTTGAGAGTGTATGGTCTGACATCCACTCAACATGCAACAGATCAATACATCACCTAAAGTAGCCTGAACACACACACAGAGACACACACACACACACACACACACACACACACACACACACACACACACACACACACACACACACACACACACACACACACACACACACACACACACACACCATTACATGTCGAGCACTGCTTTATCTTAACAATTCCAAGAATGGTATATTCAATTGTTTCACATCTAAGTACATCATACTCTGAAAAGCTGTCAGTCAAGGTATGCAGACATTACAGAACAATAACAGCTATCTCAATTAATTTATATAATGACATGCCATGTGCACAAACTTCAATATAATCACAGATCTATAACATTTATTAAATATGTACAATGATGTTCATATATGTGTTATGTTATAATAAACCTAACACTATCATCGCATATGGATGAGTAATACAACTATAAGGGAGACTGTTAAATTATAGACATCAGTTTGCTGAAACATGGGCATTTTCAACACTAACCTAAGAGAAAACTTGACGGGTGGATGGGAAACAGAAAATTTACCCTGGGGATCACTGCAGTGGCTCTGCTGGACAGAGGCACAAGGAACTAATGGCTCTGCTGCTCAGAGGCAGAGGGACTAATCTAAGGTGGTGGTGAAAGCCAACACACTCTGGCTAGGCTTATAAATGCCCTTGGGCAGATAGCCTAGTACTTACCTATGAACCTATGAACCTATGAACTTATGAAACCACTTTGTCACATAAGGGAGGGAGCAGAGAAAATGGGTAGGCCGTATGAAAGTTATACCCTTGAGGGAAGCTCAGATGTACCAAGCCCTGTTATCTTGGACCTATGACCCACCCCAGAAAAAATACTGGAATTAGTGCAGAGGGCATGGAGTTGACTGGTAGACCCAGCATGGGCAGGCAAAAGGACCAGGCCAGTACAATGACAGAAAGGTGTGTGAGAAAAAAAAATACCTGTTCCAACCCTATCTGCCCAACAATTAAACAAGCAAGATGCCTATAACATAAAATCAGCTCAGCACCACTATCATATGTAGTACATCGTAATCACAGTCTATGCTGATAGACAAATGATTAACAAACACTATATTTCCTACTATCAAACAGAAATACACAACTACCAAGCACATACAGCTTATATATAATACAAATACAGTTATACTCAAGCAGAGGTACAACACAGATGATTATCATCTAGGTTATGTCAGCAAAGTTAATCTTACTTTACAAAAGACAGTTTTAAATTTGCAGGATGAGGTCAGCAAGGGCGTTATACATAACAATAATAAAACTTCTGATATATAATTTTTGTCGCATTATGGAAAGCCTGTATAAACAATTGCAATTACTGAAATCAACTGCATAAAATTTGTAGATGGAAACATTGATAGTCCATTAAAACAGAAGTGAGAAACAGCAACATAACAAACAAAATAAGGTCTGTGCTTTTCCAGTCGGTTCATTCTTTCAAAGCACATGGCATGGTTGTACCCTTTATCCTCAGCACCTGCAATGATATAGAAGGAATAGAACAATGTCATAAACACTGCAATTTATATATCTTATGCAATTGTTTATCACATTTAATCACAAGCTATAATGACATATGTTGAAAATTTTATATCATCATATGAAATATAAAGATTTGAACAAACTACAAACATGCCATGTACAGGTAGTAGTTATACATCTCTTTGCAGAATTACCTTACATAGAATAATCCTGCTAACAACCTAGAAAAGAACTAGATTTGTACCTTTTTCAGGAACATACGCTAGTACCATACCTGCCAAGCTACATGTACTATGGTATAACAGGCTACATAACGAGGTCCTGTAATTATGCCAAGTGTGAGCTGTGCACTGATATGTAACCTGTACTATAATGTCTCAGAAATTATTAAAGCCTTTTTTAACTCAGAAAATGGGCAGTAATGAAAGCATGGAAGGTACAGTGTACAGATGATTTGAAAGATGATCTGCTCATCGTGATATGCAGTGAAGTGTATCACAAAACAATTTTAATGGTGTATATACAACAATTAGAAGGAATGTGAATGCACAAATTATCATATGCCCTATATTCATCTGTATGGACTGCAAAGACCATAACATAATTAACTGCACAGATAAATAAATCAAAAATATATGCATATACAGATATACACAAACAAAACATATACTTACCCACATGCATGAAATTATATAGATGTATGTATACATATGAGTGTACATGTATATGTATATATCTATATATATATATATATATATATATATATATATATATATATATATATATATATATATATAGGGAGGGATCTACTTCAATTGACCTAAAACTCATTTGACTGACTTTCATTTGACAGACACCCAAATGACCTAAATTTCAAATTACTGACAACTCATTTCACTGACTCTCATTTCACCAACAGCTTACAGTGCTGAATTTGAACATACTAAATCTTAAACCATAGACATGCATACTTAGAACACCAATAACTAACTCTTTCCAGAACTTAAAAACTACTTACTTACCCTCTTAACAGAAGCTGGACAATGTACAACCAAACTAGGTGGGGGGCTACGCACCCCACACACCCCAGTGTGGGAGGCTATGCCCCAGACACCCCTTCCCAATTATATATACTAATTCCTGGATCGCACTACAGTGGGGAAAGGGCATATACCTTTAACATGCCTTACAGTACTCTACACACTGCACTACTGCTGTGTATGCACAAAACATTCGCCATACTTCCCATAAAAATGTAAAGAGACAAACCCACATTTAGAAACACTACAACACTACTTTCTAAATGACTATAGGTATTCTGACAGTCAGAACTGTAAGTTACTGTAATTCTTTTTATCACAAGCAAGTCGCAGGTGAACGGAAACCCACAAAAAGTCTATGGGCTGGATTCACGAAGGCTTGCACGGAGTCTAAGAGTAGAGTAAGACTCCAGACAGCCAATATGTCTGCTGAGCGATCCAGGAATAGCGAGCAGGGGGGTGCATGAGAGCTCCTAAAACGACTCCTGCACGGACAGTGTTAGGTTATGAAAATTACCTCATTTGCTGCTGAAAGCTATGCAAATGAGGTAAATTTGCGATCCAGGAAACACTAACCTGTCCGAGTAATAGTAGTGTTATTTGCAGAAATGTACTCCGTTGGTAACTGAGTACCTTTCTGCAAATAGCAAAACGGAGCTATGACAGCTCCAAATAAAGGATGCATCCAGTTGAGGAAGCATGCCAATGGCCAAATATAAGGCCATTGACATTTGTATGTGTTGCAAAATAACAAAAAATAATTTTTTCCCCCGATCTCCGATGTTTACGCACAGCGTAGCGCCGCGCAAACATGCGGTGCTCTAAAAACCAGAAAAAAAAATTTAAATCCAAAAATAGGCATTTTATTAAATATATCCATCTGCCACGCAGGTGAATGGCAGGCTGAAGACAACATGGCTATTGGGTAGTGGTTGCTAAGGGGGGAAGCTCAGTCTGAGAGATGTAACCAAGCATTAGTAAGCAATCCTATGCAAATGAGTATAAGGATAGTGAATCCCAATTTCCCTGCCATGTAAACCATGTCCCTAGAGTGTAAGAGTAGGATTAGGGGAGTAACAGAGTAGAAGATAGGTGACATAATGAGGGGGTATGAATCAAAGACTGTAAGCTTATTGGAGCAGAGTGGCATGTGTTTGCTGTGAGTTACTCAGGACTGGAAGAGGCGTGTCTACAGTTGTCTGGACTGAAACCCAGAAACCGAAGGTGTACACTGTGGCTATCACTAAAGTTTCCTGAAAAGATGCTTACACTGTGTGCGTGCGTGTGCGCACCTGTAAACCCATCTAAGCCTGTGTGCGTGAGTGTGCACCCATGTAAACCTGTGTAAGGCTATTTAAGACTGTGTGCACGGATGTGCACCCGCCTAAGCCTGTGTAAGCCTGTGTAAGGCTGTGTGCATGTGTGTGCACTTGTGTGCTCGTGTTTGCACTTGTTTGCGTGGTGCTGTCCCCTGTGGAAAAAGAAAGGGAAAAGGAAGGAAAAGAAGTAGTAGGAAGTTAACCAATGAGAACTAGCAGAGCTGCCAGGTGAAATCAATCAGAATCAGCCAATTACACAAGCAGTACACTAGCCCAGCCCAGCACTTAAAACTCTGCAAACAACATTCCCCCATGTTTTACTCAGAAAGACTGAAACACTGCAATATACAATGAGAAGTGAAAACTTAAAAAGCTTAACTGAGACAAAAAAATGTTAGGGGCTGCCATTGCTATTATAAGGCAACATGTGCAAGATGCTGAGGGTGGTGCAATTGCAAATGCTGCTGAGCAACCCACAGTGAGGAGATGGAGAAGAGTGAATAGACCCAGGATAACCTACCAGGGGCTACATGAGCTGGAGTTAGTGGAGTGCTATAGAGTGGACAGAGACCTCCTGCAGCAAATTGTTGAGCTGTGCAGGCCACACCTCACACACAGAACCAACAGAGGGGAACCCATCCCAGTGGAAACCAAGGTATGTGTTGGCCTAAGATTACTAGCAACAGGTACCTTATAGAGACCAACTGGTGATATGATGGGGATTTCACAGGCATCAGCATCCAGGGTACTGCACCAGTTCCTGAATGCCATGTCAGCACATGTCGGTGATCATGTATATTTCCCCAATTCCTGTGAGGTACTGGCCAGCAATATGCGTCTCTTCCAGCAAATAATGGAATGCCCTGAGGTAGTGGGTGCAATTGACAGCATTCACATACAAATCAAAGCACCAGCCAGTGAGTGGGGTAGGGCCTACATCAACCGCAAGGGCTTCCACTCCATCAACTGCCAGGTTGTATGCAATGCCCAGGGCATAATACTGAATGTGTGTGCTGGCTGCCCTGGAAGCTACCACGATTCTCATATCTGGCATCTGACGCAGCAGTACCAGACATTTACCAATGGGGACATCCTTGACGGTCACCTATTGGGGGATGCTGGATACGCATTGGAGCTGTGGCTGATGACACCCATCATAAATGCACACACACCTGAACAAGAACTCCATAATGAGGCACATGCACAAACACGAAATGAAATTGAGCGTGTGTTTTGGATGCTTAAGTCACGGTTCAGGTGCCTGGACACATCTGGTGGATCCTTGCAGTACTCACCAACTACATGTACCCAAATTGTCATGATATGTGCCATGCTACACAATATGATCCTGCAAAAACAGCTGCAGAAGGAGCAGCATGGGGCAGGGCAAAACAGCCCCCCACCATTGCCAAGGCCTGCACAGGCACAGCATGACTCAGAGGAGGAACAACCTGAGACTGCCCCAGTAGGCAGAAGGAGGGGTGCCCAATATGCCTTGGCCTTGGCAAAGAGGAAACTCATAGAACATACATTGGCTCAGTAGGAACCCTGGAAATGATACCTCTCTCTGACTCACACATAAAATAAAAGGGATGCCTAACTTGACACTACCTGTTTCCAAACATGTATAGGGAGTGTAGTATGTGCATCCGACACAGGCAGCCCTGCAGCACCACCTGAGGCATGATTGCCATGTTTTAAGAAACATAAAGCAGTGCTAAGCAGCATTTAACAATATTTAGTATATGTAAACAAAATTGCCCGTGTTAACTAGCTCAAGTGTTGAGCAACGTTGAGCAATGTTGGGCAAGGTAGGGCAAAGTCGTGCAAAGTTGAGCAAAGTCAGGTAAACATGCTCATATTTGCTTTACTGTTCCTTAAGCAGTCTGGTCTGCCCAGCATGAAAATAAAAAGCAGTGACAGGGCTTAAACCCAGGATACTGTGCACTATAGTCACAGTACTGAACCACTAAGCCATGATAGCATTTTAGTGGCACAGACACAGCAGGACAATTGTACACTAATAGAAACACAAAGAAATGCTGTATCATGCCCCTAAAGAGGCATATGGGTAACCTCCCCCACAGGCCTATGCAGACAGAGAACATCAGGCCAAGTGGTGTGATGTGGGTTGTGTAGGCTATGAATTCGCAATCTAATATATGTGACATTGGGCGCTAGGATCTGTAGCACAGTAGTATGCCTCAAGCCAGTACGATAGGCAACAGTACAGACTGAAATGGTGTACCATACATGGCAGTGCAGGTATAGCAAATGTGTATAAGTGTCAGGTGAAACCCTCATCCTATGTACACCCACAGTAACAATCAGGTGTGCCCCCGGGTAGAAATATACAAAGAATAGCTGCCCCCCCTGTATGTAGAAATGTTGATAAGTCTATGCAAAGTGTCTCATGGGAGCCCTGCAGGCACAGCATGATTCCTATTAATCTATGACACAAAGGTGCGCCCTGCTGTAAAAATACAACTTGATTTTCCATACACATATAGTATAAATGTCTATACTGGGCGTGCTCACACACTCCAACAAATGTAGTGGATTTCATTCAGCATCACACTGAAAGGTCATACTGGGCATGCCCACACACTTTAATAAACGAAGCAAATGTCAGGCAGCAACATACTGAAAGGTCATACTGGGCATGCTCACACACTTAGGCTAAATACGGATGTGATAATAAGGGATCTATGGACAAATGTGGATAGTCATCTCTACTTCCAGAAACACATTCACAAAGTGATCAGAAAATCATGCTATGTGTTCACACAAACTGCCAAGGTCTGTGCATGTAGGTCAAAGGAGGTTCCCACTACTCAGCAGTCATCAGACCCGTCAGAGAGTACCACAACACACTTGCGATGAATCTGACTAAGCACATTCAGCAGCCAGAAAGACCACTGAAGTACCTTAATGAGAGGATTACTGGCCTCAAATAGTTGCCCCATGCAACAAGACTGAATGTAACCCAGTCTGTACTCTGTTGCATACTGTCTACTCAGGAGATCTCTGCCCAACAGGGAGATCCATGTCATGGCTACACTCAGATCTGTTCTGAGTTACAGCTCAATGACACTAAATATACAGACCCAACTGATATTGCCAACATCCTGGCAGATAGGATCAGTGTTAACTTTACCCCCCCCCCCTCTCACCCATGAGAGAGCACATCTCTATAATGGAAGACTGCAAAGTTGCTGTCATCATGGCTGCACAGGTAAATAACACTCTCTAAAGCCAGTATCACAGCAGCCATGGGACCAGATAACTTCCCAGGCTGTGTAGTATCTACTTCCCTGAAGTAAACTTTAACATGGAAGGTTTGTGGCTACTGAAGTTTCCAGAGGACTGCAAACTAGGAGCCATAATTGTAAACACTAAAGATGTGGACATCCTACAAAAGGGCCTCACTGAGACAGATGGCTGTTGTCAAAGCCATGGGCTCTAGCTCAATGCAAAAATGTGCATTGTCATCCCCTTTGCTAAAAACTCTGTAGCCAAGAACTACAACATAGGTGGTAGTATACTTCACACTGAAAGTGTGACAAGAGACTTTGGGTTACAGGTGTACAGTGGACACAACTGTGATAATCACATTCCCACAGTAGTCAGGAAACCCTCCTATGTGGCACACCTCATCACAAAATGTGTCTCATGCAGAATGGAAGAAGACATTGTTCCCCTCTACTCATAACTCACTAGAACTATAATAGAGTACAACACCACTTTTGCTATGTACCTCACAAGACAACTACAACAACTGGAAAGCCTGCAGCAATACTTCACAAAGAGCATTAGAGGCCTGAAATACATGCCATACACAAACCATCTCAAAATGCTCCATCCATACTCTCTTGCATATTGCCTACTCAGAGGTGTTCACTGCCTAACATACAAAGCTATGTCAAACACAGAGCTGTTGGACATGCTCCACGTAAAACACTCACAGTCCCTCTGACCTTCGATCCAAAACCATGAGTGAAATACAAAAGGAAGGGATGTACCCATTTACCTTATGGATACCCACACCTTCAGGTTAGTGGCACAGCATGAGGCCTTGGAGACCATGCAAGTGCAACTAACATTGGGCAAAGCTGCTCATCAGATTGTAGCCTGCTACAGATCATGTACCTTGTCTCAGGAACCTCACTCAGTATTCCTGAGAACAGCGGAAAATATAAAGGTCATATCAAACACCATTATATGAGGAGATTACAACTACCCAAACATTGAGTGGTAGAATTACTCATGTACAACGTCCTTTGCCCAATGTTTCCTAGAGTTTAAAAACTCTAACACCCTGGAACAGCTGGTCACCATGCCCACTAGAGGTGACAACATACTGGACATGATCATCACCAACATGGGGTACCAGTGTTCCACAACAGAGATAAACCTCTCACTGGTAATACCAGATCATAAAGTAATTACAATGGACATCCACATCCCGCCCTCCTACCCAGTCAATGAAAGCACTGTGAAGACATTTTCAAAAGCAACCTGCACACTTCCTAAGACCAAAGTGGAATGTTCCAAAGACCTCTTGCTATAGGATAATGGTATACAATCTGCCGAATCATTTACAAGTGCATCCTATGGGCATCTACAGGGATGCATGGAATGAGACATCACAAATAAAACCAAGATGCACTCCTCCGAAAATAAGACAACAATCAGGTGGTTGTTGCCCATAAATAAGCTAGACAACAGAAGGAGGAAATGAACACATGATAGAGCCAACTTCACTAAAGGAAAGGTATCACTGATCATTATTAGAAAGAAACAATGATCGCTCATAAAATAATCCAAGGCCAGTTTCTAAAGACAAATAGCCAAGGAATGCAAGAATAACAACCACAAAGCCTTCGGTAGCTATACCAGACATGTAGGTGTCAACTTCCAAACATGCTGTCAGCTACTGAAAAATGGAAATAAATACACTGAACCAACTTTCATTGCCCACATGCAGGGGGACAAGTTCAGTGTAAACCCCCCCCCATCACCCGTAAATGGGCCTGTGTCCATCATAGAAGGATGCAGAGCCCCAGATGTCATGGACATGCAGGTAAAGACAGCCCTCTCCAAAGCTAAGAACACAGCATCAATGGGACTGGATGGTGTCCCAGGCTACGTCTTACACTAGTCCCAAAAGGAACTACACCCTCACCTACATTCACTGTCCAGACTCAAGCGTACCACAAGCTATGTACCCAAAGAATGGCATACACTAACAGTCATCCAGCTCCACAAAGGGGGTGCCACAATGGAACCTGGAAACCATTGCCCTATATGTCTACTCAGCCTGGTCTACAAATCTATTGAGCAAATTGTCATGGAACCCATAAACAGAGACATTGGAGACCTCCAGACACTGGAATCTACACAACTTTGCCTTGTTAAAGGCAGATCCTGGCTCCTAAACCTAGTTGACGTATTTCAAACAGTTAGCAAGGACATAGATGGAGGTGAAAGTAGTCCACACAGCCCACCTAGACCTCACTAAGGACTTTCTACACCATTCCCCAGTCTCTCATCATGGACAAGCATACCAGCTTGAACATTAACAGCTATGTCACAGGATGGGTGGTCAAGGGGCTCACAGATCAAACACACATGTTCAGAGTTGCAGGTGCCATGTCCGACTCTAAGCCAGTCACAAATGGCATCCCACAGGTCTTGGTCCTGGGACCCCACCTGTTCAGTAGATACTGCTCAGAGGTACAGGCAAGCATGGGAGGTGAATGGCTGAACAGGTTTGCAGATGACTGCTAAATGTGGTCCATAATTGACTCTATAGCTGGCACAGACATCCTCCAGAAGTGTCTTACAGAGACTGATACCTGGTGTCAAAACAATGCCCTCAAGCTGAATGCCAAATAATGCATAGTCATCCCTTTTGGGTAAAACAATGTGCAAACAAATTACCACATAAGTGGTAATCCAGTATATATGGGGAAAGTCATTATGGCCCTGGGGACACAGGTAGATAGTAAACTCCCCTTTGATGATCACATGGCCAAAGTGTTTAGACATTCCTTCTATGTAGTCCACCTAATGTCACCTAATGTAACCCACTTTGTATAGTCTGATGATGTCACCATCCTACAAATATACCTGTGGAAAAAAGAGCTCGCAGTAATGTGGATAGCGCGTCATGTAAATGTGTACTCCTATAATATCATAACATCATTAAGTAGGGCTTTGAACCCTGACCTTGACAAGTATGTTTGTGTGTGGTCCCCATGGGAAGGAGTAACCTTTTTGGAGAGTAGTAAAACACCTTAAAAGTGGTATACTAATTTTTGTCAAGTTTGATGATGTCACCATCCTACAAATAAACCCGTGGAAAGAAACTTCCCAGTAATGTGTATAGCATGACGTGTTAATGCATACTCCTCTAGTATCATGAAGTAGTTAGGTAGGGGTTTGAATCCTGCACTTAATAACTGTGTTTGTGTGTAATCACTTTGGAGAGGAGCAACCTTTTTGGAGAGTAGTAGAACACCTTAAAAGTGGTATACTAATCTTTGTCAAGTCTGATGATGTCATCATCCTACAAATATACCTGTGGAAAAAAGACTTCCCATTAATGTGTATAGCACGATGTGTGAATGTGTGCTTCTCTAGTATCATGAAGCAGTTAGATAGGGGCTTGAATCCTGCACTTGAAAACTTTGTGTGTTACCACCTTGGAGAAGAGCAATCTTTTTGGAGAGTAGTACAACACCTTTAATGTGGCATACATATCTATGTCAAGTCTGATGATGTCACCATCCTACAAATATACCTGTGGAAAAGAGAACTCCTAATAATGTGTATAGCACGTTGTGTTAATGTGTACTTCTCTAGTATTATGAAGTAGTTAGATAAGGGTTTGAATCCTGCACTTGACAACTGTGTGTGTGTGTGTAATTATCTTGGAGAGGAGCAACCTTTTTGTAGAGTACTAGAACACCTTACGAGTGGTATACTTATCTTTGTCAAGTCTGACTATGTCACCATCCTACAAATATACCTGTGGAAAAGAGACCTCCCAGTAACGTGTATAGCACGTCATGTTAATGTGTATTCCTCTAGTATCATAAAGTAGTTTGAATCCTGCACTTGGTGAGTGTGTGTGACACTGTTGGTCAATGTGTTGTGGGTTTTGCTTTTACTACTGTATGACATAGCAGTATGCATTGCACATGTGAGATAGCTGTGTGGCAAATACATATATGTGCATGTTACCTCAATTATTGCATGTGTGGGAACCCTGCTTTCTCCAAGAACACAGCTGTCATCTTTGCCAGACTGTGCTGCTGCTTCCCAGACCTTAGGTCACATCTGTATGCCTGTGACAAGGCCAGCCACTGCAGTGATCCCTGGCCTAGGTCATCTGTGTCACACGGTTTCTATTGAATTGTGTGAGTGAAGGGTTTTGGCCGAGGTATATGTCAGACCAGTCCAAATGCAGCAACGTCTGTCAATGATGACTATTCATTATAGGTGTACAACAACCTTTGTGGATATGCATGCAGACACCTTATTGCTTATGTGATCCACTGAGGGATTTCAAAATAGCTTAGGAAATGTGATTATCAAAGGAGAGATGATGTAACACTAGATTGCATGTACACATCGGTACCTGTTCATCATGTTGGTGGCTACTACCTATGTGGTACTGTGGGGATACTATTTTCAGTAAAGGTGGATGACTATGCTTAGTTTGGCTTATAGCTTTACAGCATGGGTTTGACAACAGGTATCTGTCTGTATGATACCCTTGTGGAGGATGCGTGTGCCATCTAGAGAATGCATTATAGGCCACAGTATGCATTACCAGAAGTGGACGGACATATCCCTACTGTGATTGCTTGTACCTAAGAGAGCTATATGCCAAACAGGAGTGGTCTCAGTAATGGGTGCAGGTGAATACAACTGGTTACTGGCATAGTATAGTACCTGAAGGATCCAAATGTTGCTGTGTGTCCCACATCTGTGTGTCAGTTGTTAACACACCATCTAACGATTGGTTATGGTCAGGCTGTTGAAGTTATGTATATTACCAGAATGCAAAACTATGACAGATAGTAACAGTATCACCCACAGCACAGTGTCAAACCATATCATACACACATGTACAGTCAAGTTCTGAAATATGTGTAGTACAATGCATACTGGCCACCAATAGAAACTATGGAGTGTTACTGTGTAATACAGGGCATGTCACCCTGCCCATGTGTCCACTATGCATGTTCATGCAGATAGTGCACCTACACCATGTTCAGAAATGTACACCTGCAAATCTGTGCTACACACATCCCACACATACTGTCCACTCTCTAACACATGCTGCCAATACTACACACATCAGCCTAGTGGCACGTGGGTGGACAATACACTATTTGAACTAACACTGGTGTAAACAATACTACAATGACAATCATAGCTTTAATGTATCATGCCTGCTCAGCTACACCTTCAAACATATCATTACACTCTACTGCTGACAACATGCTAACATTGCTATACTGCTATAAAGTCACCCTGTGCATCAACACCATGGTAGCCTGTTTCTGCATCAATGTTACAGATGACAGGAGGTGGCACAGGTTTCATCATATGCACAGGATGTGTTGTTGGTTTGCCAGAGGCCTACAGAGAGCCAACCAATCGACATGTATGTATGTGTGTGTGTGTGAGGGGCAAGAGTACTGCTAGGGGCCAATGTTGATGTAATGTGTGCAGGTATGTGTTAGCCCTAGGTGTCTGGTTTTTGTGTGCGTGTGTCTGCATGCACACAGTTCCACCATGTGGCTGCCATATACGGGTATTTGTGGGACAGCCACAGACTGTACCTGCCAGGCTTTACAGATCACTGTCTCTGGCTATGGATATGGCACCTGTGCAGGCAGGGGTGCTACTGACACTATCAGGTACTAAGCCAGACTGGGTACTATCCCCAGAGGTAGATGGATGCACACTGGAACCAGGTCCCTCCTGGGACTGTCCAGAGCCATGTGGACATGGTCTTCTAGGACGTTCTATGGACAGCCCACCCCCAACATTGCTGGGGCTGGTACTGGCACTACGGGAGTGGCTGTGGCTTGAGGACATCTGCAGCAACTGCCAGCTGCTGATGTTGCTGGCATACGTCCACATCAATGACTCAACCATCCCGCACTGTCCTGACACATGGACATGACATTGTGGAAGGCATCTAATGTCTCTCCCCAATGTCTATCAGTGACCTCAGTGTAATTACGGATGGCACCTGCTAGGTCACAGATACTGTCAATTACGGCAGTGTTATGTGCCCTCTGTGCCCTTAGTCCCTGTCTGGTGTACCATTCCATACGTGCCTGTGCCTCCATGACAGCCTGGAACATGCGTGAGGCTGTAAGACCTGTGGCACATCTGCCAGTGGCATGATGAGCAGCAGTGCTCCGACGAGAACCCCTGGACATCTGCCTATGTGATACCCCTCCAGACATCTGGGTATGGCTGCTGTGTCAGGATGCATGTGCCATGGATGCCACACTGTCCTGGCCAATGCCGACTGTCTGCTGTCCCTCTGCTAAGGGTATTGGTGATGGATGTATTGGCAGTATAACTGTGTGCATGGATGGGGTGGATACTTGTGTACTGTCGATTGGTGGCCCAATGACAGACCCTGGCAAACATGCCTGTGCCTCAACACACCTATCATCATTATCACTATTTTGCTCAGTGACATCAGTTTCCCTGCTGCCGTGAACCAGCCCAAAGTCAGCACCTGTGACAGGAAGACAGGAAACACACTTTATGACCTGTACATGATGTCAGCACACATGCACAAATGCACACATGAACACATGAACACATGCACACATGCACACATGCACACATGCACTCAAATGCACTCAAATGCACTCCTCACTAAAACAGACACACACACACACACACACACACACACACACACACATACACACACACACACGCACACCACCAGCAATCCAGAACATACTCAATAGTGGGTGATGGTGGGGTAAAGTATCACAAGGCAAACAGTTATATAACACATGCCAGCATGCAGGACGTGTGTTGCTCAACAACATGCAGTGTGGATGTAGACAGCCCTTACTAATAACAGCATACATATCTTTGATGCATGTGTGTTGTTCAGTGATTGGCCTCACCCTGGAACGCAATGTGTACATGGACACAACATTGCTGTGCAAGTATTAAAAGCTCTGCAATGTCCTGTGCACCATCACTCACAGGTATACACACCATGGCTGGATGTGTATCTGTGGGTCACATAGATATCCATTTCTGATTAGAGCGTCTGTGTCTTTAGAAGATAAATGTGGACACACAGGATGAGTGGTGCATGTATACCTGATGGAATACCATTGCTCAACATAGCAATTGTACAGTGGTTATGTTGAGTGTAGGACATATTGTGGACATGCCAGTGCCAGCCATGGCATGGCATGCTACAACACAACTGCAACATTAAACATCACACATACACAGTGTGTGTCATGTGACCTATACACTCAATAACATTACAAGACATATATGTGTCACTTTGTACAAATGGTGATTGCTGTGCATATTGTGTATAGGTGCATATGTTTGCACATGCACAACATTGAGGCACATAGCAGTTAATGCTATGTGTAGTACTGTGGTCACTGTAACTGGATGGAGTGTAGTACCATGAGCCATCATCATGCAGCATCATGTGGTCACTCAAGGATACTAATGTGTTTCAGACCAGCACATACCATGTTGTACCAGAACTGCAGTACCATGGCTACATTCACCATTTCACAGCCAGTTGTTACATGGGTTTGTATGGTGTCCAATAGGGGGCATTGCCTAACATGAATGTGTTGTGTGTTGAAGAGTGTCGCACAGCCACATGAGAGGCATCTACCCCTCAGGTGTATTATATGTGCTGTGTGGATGACATTTGGATACTGGAGTGTGACCTTACAGTGGGTGTCTGAATACGCCATGTGTAGCATGTTAACGTGTACTGTGTATGACAAAGTTGTGTATGTTGTGTGCATATGTATCGACTCAGCCTATCCAATGTCCACTACAGTGTTGCCACAATTGTGTGGGATGCTCTGTGTATTGTATGTGTTTTAGGCAGTTGCCCACGCTACTGGGATGTGCATAGTCTCACAACAAACATGCACAGCATGCATTATGCATAGGTGTGTTACGTGTACATGGCCTACACCTCACCTATGACATGCACATTTAATTAGCAATATTAAATGTAGAACACATTCACCAGCATGGGTCTGCTGCCTTGCTGTCACACCAGAGGGGCCTACAAGGATATGAGACAATTTGTCAGTGGCAACAACTGTGGCATTGCTACTGTGTGTTTGCAATCTTTCAGTAGTACAACGGTTGACATTCACTGGCCTACAAATTATTTTCCTAATTATTAGTATTGCTCAACACTAGGCACCACATCCTCTAACTACACAGTACACATCTCACGTAAGCATGCTCTACCAATAGAGGTAACAGTAGTCTACAGCTATGCCATGTTACGCTCCGTGTCAACTTGCTGGGTCGCTCCGGCCTCCATGATGATACATGTTACTTGTTGTTGTTGTTGTTGTTGTTGGCCAGGAGCCACCTGGCTCAGGAGCAGCTCCTCCACTCTGGTGAGGGGGGATGGATGGCTACCTCACCACCTGTGGCAAGCTGTTGTCTATGGATATCAGACACATGCTGCCGGACATGTCTAATTAAATCACTGCAGTGATGGCGTACCTGCTCATATGTCCGGTTATGCATGCCTATGTCAATTACCCTACGGACAAGATTTTGACACAGTGCAGTCCACTCATGCTGGTCCTGGCTGGTTCTGGAGAACAGCAGGGCATAGTGCTGCACCAGGCATGTCGTTATCTGTTCCTCCCCTGCCGCGCTATAGGTGGGATTACGATGGTGGGCCATTACCCTGGAAGACAATGAAACAATATGTGTGAGCAAGTCATGTGGCACACTTAACATTCTAAAGTACAGATATCAATTAACTGCCATATATAGCAACCTATTGGCTGTCACAGGATACACACTTTCAATACCACATATCAGTGCTCATCCCACAACTGCCTGACAGTGCCTGGCACATTCCATATATCAAACCATGTTTTGCACAGCAACAAAGATAAACCAGTATGTAAGACTATACAACAGTATATGGCACACTGTATGTGACACAATGCACCACCTAGCGACAGGAGGTATATATCAAGCTAATGCATCAAGAAATATGTAATCCATTGCAATTATTGTAAAGTCCAGTTACAGTATTACCAGTATACCACACTAGTCGTTGATGGCAAACCCCTGCCTAACATATGTGTACATTAGTTAATATAGGTGGCATATTGCTGTACTAGACTATACATGTTGCTAGATATGCACTTATATCCTGTAACACACATATGACCGAGGCCATGGTACATGCATACCCACACACACATCAGACTTACATACCAGACACAAAGGTATGGCAATCTAGATGACCTTTACCTGTGTACCATACAGTACTGTGTGTCAGTAGTTACAAAACCTTATGCCTAAGGTATGTAATCTGTGAGGACTACAGGGAACACACAAAACAGTGGTTCCAAGAAATGTGGACATACACCATACTGTACTGTTTAGGCATACAGCTTCAGGTAGTACTACAGTTCATACAGGAGTTGGATTCACCAGCATTAACACTCAATAAGCATACATGCACTGCTTTAGTCTTCAATTGGACACCCCAGTCGACACCAAGGGACTACGTCAGACCGTATAGCATACTACTTTTTCTGCCTAGCAATTGCATACATATCTTTTGCTGGGATCACAGCTAGGACACAAAATACCATGACAGAAACAATTTCCCACTAAGCTATCACACATATATAGAACTCTGACACATTCATCATCACATTCAGTCAACCTCACATAGCAATCATTGCAACAAGTACATGTGGGTGTGTATGGCTTCATAGGTAGGTAATAGGCTATTGGCCCTAGGGCCTATAGAAGTCTAGCCATACGCTACCCTGGCCTGTGACACACAGGTAATTACATTTCATGTGGCCCTGTCAAGCAGAGCCACAGAGGTGATTCCCAGGGTGTATTTCCTATCTCCCATACAACCATCAGGATTATTTATGATGACTGCTAATTAGGAGCTTTGTTTGCTATTGATAGGTGGTTTGTTCCAGAGTATGGGATGTCTCTGAGATGGGAATCTATCCCTCCAGCATGTGCTGTTTATTGAGGTCACAAGGTTTAGGTCCCTCGAGCGTGTAGCTCGTAGGGATTGTGATCTGTTTACGTGGAGCATGTCCAACAGCTCTGGGTTTGACATAGCTTAGTATGTTAGGCAGAGGTCACCTCTGGGTAGGCGGTATGTGACACAGTCTAGCGGTGGGTTTGTGAGACAGTCTGCATAGGGCATCTGTTTGAGGCCGGTATTACTCTTTGTGAGGTATGTCTGTGTTATTTCCAGTTCCTGTAGATGTCTTGTGAGGTACATAACACATGGGGCATTATACTCTATAATGGGCTTTATGTGTCATGAGTAGAGGGGAAAACTGATCTGTATTTCCCTGGATGACACCCCTTTCATGATGATGTGTGCCACGTAGACAGATTATATGACTAGTGTGGCACTGTGATTATCAAAGGGGAGACTACTGTCCACCTGTGTCCCATGGTCTCTTATCACACCTTCGGTGTTAAGTAGACTACCACCTATGTGGTAGTTAATGGGTACAGAGGTTTTGCAAGAAGGGATGCCAATGCAGTGTCAACATTGAGCTTGAGTCCATGGCTTTGTCACCAGGCATCTGTTGCAGTAAATATGACCCTGTCTCTCTCTCTCTCTCTCTCTCTATATATATATATATATATATATATATATATATATATATATATATATATATATATATATATCATATATGCATATGAAATATTCGAACATCAGATGTTTGAATACTTCACTGACACATGACATGGCGAAGATTTGCATTCTTGAATGAACTGTGCATTCGCAATTCTAACTTCGGTCATGGGAGGGATCGGCGGTACAGTCGGTTAGGGGAAATGCATCCCTTTCCTCACTGTAGTGCAATCTCGAGTTGGAATATTAAGTTGGGGGTGTGGGGGCTTTCGACAATACACCCTGTTTTCGAGTTTACTATTATTCAATTTTTCGATTTAAAAAAAAAAAAAAAAAAACGATATTATTTTTACTTTGAATTTATGATAGTAAACCTATATATATATATATATATATATATATATATATATATATATACACACACACACACACACACACACACACACACACATATATCTATATATATATATATATATATATATATATATATATATATATATATATACACACACACACACACACACACACACACACACACACACACACACACACACACACATACATATAAACATCCATTGGTGTACATATAGATATACATATAGGCACATGGTGGGGATATCAATTATGCAAGGTTGTGAAGTATACAGTTATGTCATAATATTGCACAGTGTTGTGCGGAATGCATTGAAGGTGTTCTCAGCCATGTAGCTTTAGCAAGCCTCCCTGGCTGCAACACTGCAAACTTGATGAATCATACCCAAAGCGTTTAACCACCACATGTCATATACCAGCACTGTATGCTGCCTTGTTTGCCACACACTACAACCTACATAGAAATATGCACATAACAACCTTTAACAACATATATATATATATATATATATATGTCCACTCTTCACAAACAGTTGCAGTATGTCCCTTGCTCTATGCACATGTACAGATGCTAATATATCTGACACAGACAGATCTCTCCGTATGCGTGTGCCATACACATACAAGGGCCACACTGTTGTAAGTTCGTGTACCTCATGGCTGACCTGTTGGGCCTTGCTCTAACATGAACAGGTGTCACATGTGAGCACACAGTAATATTAGAGGGTGTATATATAGCTGTAAATGCTAGATTAGCATACCAGCCTGGTACAGCTGTTGCCAATGCTAAGCTACACATTAATATGACTATCATGCATTTGTTACTCTGTCACATCCATGTTTATATAACCATATGCGCTACTCCCCCAAACAGACATTGTACACACTACTGTACAGAGCACAGATAACATGGATCAGATGTTTGACATTTAATGCTGAACTACGTATGTCACTGTCATATCCCACTGCACACAGCTACACAATGATTTCTCCATGCCAGTAGTTATGCAGGGATCTGTGCATAGATACGTACTGCTGCCACATATGGATGATTCAAACTATGTAGAGTACTCTTCATAAACATCTACTACATGCCAGTAAATACATAGCTGTTACATACCTTTCCTTTGTATGTGTTCATATTTGTCGGTTCCATGTGTTTTGTAATAAATTTTCTTTCTTATATCTTATTTTTTTTGAGATACATTTTTTTTCAATATAATTTTTTTTCAATATATTATTCATTTTTCAATATAATTTTTTATTTTTTTCAATATATTTTTTCAATATATTATTTATTTTTTAATATAATTTTTATTTTTTTTATATATTTTTTCAATATATTATTTATTTTTCAATATATTCTTTTAGTTTTTCTTTTTTTTAATATATTACTTTTTCTTTCGATATATATTTTTTTATCTTTTTTTCTTTTTTTCTGCTGCTGTTGTCTGCATCTGTCTCTCTCTCTCTCTCTTTCTCTCTCTCCCTCCGTACTTGCAATGAAATGATTGCATGTGTGGACAGCAAGTACAGCCTGCTTTTTTAGGTATCTGCACATGTGCATGTGATGTCCTCTGCACCAATTGATGGCCACCATTTGGCAATTGCATGCAGCCTGCTGTGTGGTAGTTGCAGTACTCACTGTCATAGCAACCCAATGCTATAAATTTCTAATTCAGGTAGGCATAGCCCTTTCAGTTTTCCAAAGTGGGGGCCATGCTTGTTTGCTGAGGACATCGTTGTGTAAGTCAGAAGGTTGGTATACTTCTTATAACTGATGCTAGGGGTGTAGCCAATGATTTGAATGTTGTGCTCAGTCCTGAATGTTGCCACTTCCAGTACACAGTTGACAGTGTAGAATTGTACTCACCCCTACAAATGCTAACACAAGATACATGGGAGTGTGTAGTTTCTTTTCTACTTATACAATTATCTGCCATACATACGTAGTTATTGAGATGTTTTCCTTTGGCACATGAACTGTTTGGGAACTGCTATACTGTGGATATTAATATACTCACTTTTTCTTTTGTTGACATTATCACAGGATGCTCATGAAAACTGGACAATTCCAGTACTGAGCATGCCTACCTACATCCTTGCTGGACCTTGAACACACAGGTATTTTGTACATTTGGGTGGTGATTGTCCTGCTATGATACTGTGTGGGGGTTGTAAAGTGCTTCTGTAACATTATTTACTGCTAGAATGTCTGGTTCTGTTATCACAGTCATGTAATGCATTTCCACAACATCTGCTGGTAAAGTTCCACAGAACAGGTTTTGTGTTATGGCATTCCTATCTTTCCTTTACATTCACTCATTCTGATGCATGATATATATTTCAGCAACAACCTGCTGTGTATCTACTGTGGCTTAGTGGTACTTCACGCACTCTAGTGTGTCCAGGGTTCGAGACTGACAGTGGTGTTTTAATTTACTGCTGGGCAGAACAAGGGCCCTCACATGCAGGGTGACTAAGGCACTTTTAAGCAGTTGTAAGTGGGTTTGCATGGGTTTGCACGATGCTTAACAATGCTTAGCTAAGCACACACAAGCGCACACTCACGCAAACCTGCTAACTACTGCTTAAAAGTGCTTACTCCTGCTAACCCCCGCGCTCATTTCTTTGAAAGAAAAGAAAATGGGGATATAGGAAAGTAGTGAAAAAGGGGCACAAAGAGGGAAAGACAGTAGGGAAAACAGCTCGGGATGTGCAGGATGGGTGTAGGGAAGGTCCATAGATGCCCATTTCTTTAACAGCAACAGCTGTGCATATACTAGTAATTTGGAGGGAAATTTGAAACCTTCCACCCCTGAGAGAGGGGTGAGGACAATAAAGTATTTTGTACTGCCAATTAAATTTCATTTTATGTGTCCAGTGGACTTGTGTGCAAAATGGGCAGCTATGTATTGGGCGTAGTTTTTTTGTGGGAGCAGATTGCCCATTTTTTTTTTCAGGTGCGAGTGGAATGTGGGGTAGGTGAAGTAGGTATATTTTGGGAGGTAGGTTGGGGAGGTAAACAGACAAGACAAGCAAGATGCATACAGGGGTGGAATATGACACATGGGGTGGGTGAACACCATTAACGGGGAATGATGTTTGGAAATCGCAAGCCCATGAGCCCACAGATGGCAACAGTGGAACTGAGATCCCCACCCTTGGGAAGTCACCACTGCAACTTCACAGCCCGGAGGGTGGCTGTGCTGAGGGCTGCATAAGAGGGGCAGGCTCACCCATGAGTCATTCCACACTTGCTTCAAGCTGGCGTAGAGGATCAGCAACTGAATGCTCGATCTCCCAACGCACCACAGCCTGGACTGTTCGGAGGGTGATAGGTGGCCCTCCTCTGGCCATGCTTGCACGGGGGGGGGGACAAGCCCCATCCCCTGCAGGGCTTCCACCCGAAGATGGCACAGGACCAATGGAGGAGGAGGTCTCGGGCCCTTCCCATATGTTCTATGTTTAGGAGGATTTAATGACAATATGGGTTAGTAATAGCCAACAGAATTCCAGTTTAGTTGTAACAGCATACAGTAGTATTCCCATTAAACCAACACACCAGAGTTCCAACAGTTGAACAGCAAGCATAACACAAGCATATATAGAACAAAAGTGGACATTCCAACATCATGCAGGATTGATTGGTGGCAACAGGCCACCAAGATTGTGGTATGTGAACAGGGCACAAACTCAGATATTTATAAACCAATAGGACATGTGTCCCAACAAATGTTATGAGATTAGACATACCCATTGAGGTGTGGAATTGCATTGTTT